>NW_026902949.1:0-554 GCF_024500385.1 Phyllopteryx taeniolatus | reverse complement strand
GCCAACAAAGCGTATATAACAAAGTATTGAGATGAACTTTTGCCCAGCGACAGCCCCAAAACATCAGTATTCTAGAGGAGTCATCGCTCCCATGATGCTTCAAGAGACCACGCCCACATCCATTTAGGCAGGCTGTGATTGGTCCGTGGCTTCACACAAGAGACATTGGTGTTTCCTCATTACATCGCCAATAATATACGTTTTATCACACATGTACTGCACTTACTAACATTTAACAGACTGTCTAATATATTTAATGAAAGTGTGTGACATTTAGTCTTTCTTATCGACCAGAAAAGCCACTAAAAGTGCACAGTGGAGTCTGGTAGGTACGGTGCCACAACCAGCATGTGGCAGTGTTGAGTTGAGCTTCATCGAGCTCCAGACGTCACGTGACGAAGTCAATGCCTCACCAATCATGAACCTCACCGCACGTCACTGCGCGACCCAAGTGAGGAGACGCGGTAAAGAAAATGGATGGATGGATGATTGCATTCATAAATAAATAATTGTGATTTTGAACTTTTAACACACCTATTAATTGATCAAGGCGA
>NW_026902948.1:0-554 GCF_024500385.1 Phyllopteryx taeniolatus | reverse complement strand
ATCGTTTGTGATCATCATAAGGGGAACAAATTTTAGTTAAAAAAACAGTCTGTCAAATGTGGAAGTAGGTAGGGGCATACAGTATTCCACATAAAAATAATCATGTACATTTATGTAATTCAACAATATAATCAACGCTCACTCCAATGAGGCCAGAGCATAGCTGTATAGTAATAACTAAATCAAATCACAATAAAATCTAATATTTCACATTAAATGAAGCCAGTCATTACCTGTACCGTAAAGCGTCAAGTTCTTTCTGTTTTCCTTCCCCTCAAACATGGGTGACCTGGCAATGTTGTCCATCAGAAGTTTTAAGAATTCTCTCCTTGGTCCTCCAAAATCAACTCCTTCTTCATGTATCCCCATGTCATCAGAAAATGTGTCTATATCGATCTATCTATCTATCTATGTTTACCTGACATCGGGGATTGAACCACACTCCTCAGAACTTTGAGGCAGACGCTCTAACCAGTCATCCACCGTACCGCCTATTTACATGATATCATTTGTAAATATTCAATTCTGCTTGTGAATTGTTGAACGTGCGCTTG
>NW_026902947.1:0-556 GCF_024500385.1 Phyllopteryx taeniolatus | reverse complement strand
ATGTCTTTCTCACCCAAGCAAACAATATAAACATCGAGTCATACATTTTCTGGAGTGCTTATCCTCACCAGTGACGGTTATTTTGCTATATATTCTTTCTGCTATCATGGGACTTTTTTTTTAATTTATTTTCGAAAATCCACCTGGTCCGGATGTCAGTACTATCACTGGTTTTACGTTAAAATTATTTTCTTCCGGTAAATTCGTCGTGGCGTATGTATTAATTATAATGTAGTTTCATGAACTCTGAATTAACAATCAAGAGTAAATGTTTTAGTACATCCATCCATCCATCCATTTTCTGAGCCGCTTCTCCTCAATAGGGTCGCGGGCGTGCTGGAGCCTATCCCAGCTGTCATCGGGCAGGAGGCGGGGTACACCCTGAACTGGTTGCCAGCCAATCGCAGGGCACATAGGAACAAAAAACCATTCGCACTCACACCTACGGGCAATTTAGAGTCTCCAATTGATGCATGTTTTTGGGATGCGGGAGGAAACCGGAGTGCCCGGAGAAAACCCACGCAGGCACGGGGAGAACATGAAAACTCCACACAGG
>NW_026902946.1:0-556 GCF_024500385.1 Phyllopteryx taeniolatus | reverse complement strand
TTGGAAGAGGCCTCCCTCCCTGTGAAAGCGCTGGATTCCCACCGATCGTGTTTTCAAATCTCTAGCACCTCTATAGCTCAATAAGCAAGCGCTATTTCCCTAAATAGTCCCAGCCAAAATACACAAACGGTACGTCATGTTACATACTAGTCAAAGGCTAGTACTGGAGCGAAACCGAGAGCGTTGGCTGCTCGCAACGTTCAGGCCCAACACGACCTCCGAGAGGCTTGTAAGAGAGCCTCCCCTGAAAGCGGATTCCACGATTCGTTGTGTCTCAAATTCTTAGCCCACTGCTCACAAGGAGCGCTAAAGTCCTGCCAAAATCACAGCGGTCGTCATGCTACAATTTAGTCAAAGGCCTACTACTGGAGCGGAAACCGATGAGCTTTGACGCTCGCACGTTCGGCGACCTCCGAGAAGGCTTGGAAGAGTGCTCCCTGAAAGCTGGATTCACCGATCTTTGTGTTTCATACATCTTGAGCACTAGCTCAAAAGCAAGCGCTAAAAAAGTCCCTGGCAAATCACAAGGTCGTCATGTTACCATTTAGTCAAAGGC
>NW_026902945.1:0-557 GCF_024500385.1 Phyllopteryx taeniolatus | reverse complement strand
TGACATTCCTGTGGAGATATGGAAGCATCTAGGAGAGGTGGCTGTGGAGTTTTTGACCAGCTTGTTCAATAGAATTCTAGCACGTGAGAAGATGCCTGAGGAATGGAGGAAAAGTGTGCTGGTGCCCATTTTTAAGAACAAGGGTGATGTGCAGAGCTGTGGGAACTATAGAGGAATAAAGTTGATGAGCCACACCATGAAGTTATGGGAAAGAGTAGTGGAGGCTAGACTCAGGACAGAAGTGAGTATTTGTGAGCAACAGTATGGTTTCATGCCGAGAAAGAGTACCACAGATGCATTATTTGCCTTGAGGATGTTGATGGAAAAGTACAGAGAAGGTCAGAAGGCGCTACGTTGTGCCTTTGTAGATCTCGAGAAAGCCTATGACAGAGTACCCAGAGAGGAACTGTGGTACTGCATGCGGAAGTCTGGAGTGGCAGAGAAGTATGTTAGAATAATACAGGACATGTACGAGGGCAGCAGAACAGCGGTGAGGTATGCTGTAGGTGTGACGGACGAATTTAAGGTGGAGGTGGGACTGCATGAGGGATCAGCCC
>NW_026902944.1:0-559 GCF_024500385.1 Phyllopteryx taeniolatus | reverse complement strand
CGCTTTTGTTTTATTTTTATCTTTTTTCTTCTTCAACCAAACCTGTCTCTGTGGTTCCCGAGACAACCGAGACAGGCCACCCCACTTACCAGCCAATCTACGTTCGTGAGTAACACACCAGTGTTTGCCAGACTGTATAATATTAGTTCCTAATAATTTCGGAGAAATTACTAGCTTCACACAAAATCCCAATTTTGCTCTCTCTCGCTTTGACTCAACGCATTAAACACTCACATTCACATTTTTACCATGATTAGCGTTATTTTCTTTCTTTAGTTAGACCCCTTTGTGTGTTTCCCTCTCGATCCCTTGTAGATGTAATTAAATATTCTATAAAATTCCACTCTTGTTTGTGTTTTGTGTGGGTTGAGTTTAACAATGAACCTCTGTTGTGTAGGACTCCAAATTTCAGAAAATGTAGCAACCTTCAGATTATGAAACTGATAAAAAGGTTTCTCGTCACTTTCCCTAAATGTTATACATACAGGAAGTCCTCGATTTACGAACGAGTTCCGTTCCTACGCTGGCAACGTAACCCGAATTTCCGCGTAAGTTGGAT
>NW_026902943.1:0-559 GCF_024500385.1 Phyllopteryx taeniolatus | reverse complement strand
AAATTGTAACATGACGACCGATGTGATTTTGGCAGGACTTCTTAAGCGCTTCCTTTTGAGCTAGGGTGCTAAATTGAAACAAACGATCGTGGGAATCCAGCTTTCAGGGGAGGCCTCTTCAAGCCTCTCGGAGGTCGTGGGCCGAACGGCGAGCGTCAAAGCTCGTCGGTGTGTTTCGCTCCAGTCGTAGGCTTTGACATGTAACATGACGACCGATGTGATTTTGGCAGGACTATTTTAGGGCGCGTCCTTTTCCACGAGCTAGTGGGCTAGAGATTTGCAACAAACGAATCGATCGGAGGGAATCCAGCGTTCAGGGGAGGCCTCTTCCAGCCTCTCGGACGGTCGTGGGGTCCGACGGCGAGCGTCACAGCTCTCGGTTCCGCTCAGTAGTAGGGGCGTTGACAAATTGTAGCAACATGACGAGACGATGTGATTTGGCAGGACTTTTGGCAGCGCTGCACTTTTGTAGCAGGGCGCTAAGCATTGGAGCAACCACGGTGGGAATCGCTACAGGTGGCCTCTGCAGCACAAACGAGGTCGTGGGGCCCATCGGCGA
>NW_026902942.1:0-559 GCF_024500385.1 Phyllopteryx taeniolatus | reverse complement strand
GTTGGATTTATCTTACCCAACATTATAAAAAATAGACACAAAAGGAATGAAGACACTGGTTTCTTTTCTCATGAGGAGGGCGTATGGGAGATTGTTCAGATCACAGTCTCTCAACATGCTCTAACAATCTCTCCCGTCGCTCCTGCATTTATTTGAAAATAGGAGGGTTTTTCCCAGACATAATGTTCTAAAACAATAAGACACAACACAAAACATTGGACCAACACCTGTCACGTCCCCGACCACATCCGATCACGTCCTTGGTCCAGGCGCCCTTCCATCGGATGATGCTGAGTCATCTTTTTGAAGGCGAGACATCTAAAATCGTCCATAATACTAATGCAAGCTAAGCAAATAAATGATAACTTCTAAAATATATTTAACATAAGTTATCATGTGTTGTGCTTTTCTGCTTACTTCTAGTTAGAGAAATGTTTTATCACTGAGTGCAAAGTTTTCTCCCACAGGATGAGTCATGTGCTTGCAGGTGCAAGGACAAATTTGAGCTGGAGTCTTCCTGTGTCTTGATAAGAAGTATATAATTCTTCTACTGTCTCAA
>NW_026902941.1:0-560 GCF_024500385.1 Phyllopteryx taeniolatus | reverse complement strand
CGACACACTCGATAGGTGTGAATCCACCTTTCAGCGGAGGCCACCCCCGAGTCTCTGGACGGTTTTGGGGCGAGCGGCGACCGTCTAAACATTCAATTTCGCTCCAGTAGTAGGCCTTTATTGCCTAAATTGTAACATGGGAACCCTGTGAATTTGGCGCCACTTTTAGGGTGCTTAGTTAAACTAGTGGGCTAAGATTTGAAACAAACGATCGGTGGGAATCCAGCTTTCATGGGAGGCCACACCCTAGTCTCTGGACGGTTGTGGGGCCGAGCGGCGACCGTCTAAACATTCAGTTTCACACAGTAGTAGCCTCATATTGTCTAAATTGTAACATAAGGACCTCTCTGAATTTGGTGCGACTTTTAGTGTGCGTAATTTCAAACAAGTGGGCTAAGATTTGAAACAACCGATTGGTGGGAATCCAGCTTTCAGGGGAGGCCACACCCGAGTCTCTGGACGGTTTTGGGGCCGAGCGGCGACCGTCTAAACATTCAATTTCGCTCCAGTAGTAGGCCTTTATTGCCTAAATTGTAACATGAGGACCTCTGTGAATTTGG
>NW_026902940.1:0-564 GCF_024500385.1 Phyllopteryx taeniolatus | reverse complement strand
TGTTCAATCCCCGTCCCCGCCTGTGTGGAGTTTGCATGTTCTCCCCGTGCCTGCGTGGGTTTTGGGCAGCCGTGGCCCAATGGTTAAGATCATCGCCTGCCACCGTGGGGGACCTAGGTTCAAAACCCCGACTGGACCATCCGCCAACATCCCCCGGACTCACGGCTGTGGTGTCCTTGAGCAAGACACTGATACCCCGAAATGCTCCCCGGGCGCTTCAGCTGCCCCCTGCTCCAGTGTGTTCCACTAACATGTGTATGTGTTCACTGTGATGGGTTAAATGCAGAGAACAAATTTCGTGTGCATGCATGCATGTTCATGACAATAAAAGATGATTCTTCTTCTTCTTCTTCTTCTACTTATGGCTGTGTGATATTTCAGTTCTTCTTTTTTTTAAAATCTGCAAAAATTTCAACCATTATTTTTTTTTCTGTCAATATGGGGTTCTGTGTGTACATTAATGAGGAGAAGAATTATGTGATTTTAGCAAATGGCTGCAAGATAACACAGAGTGAAAAATTTAAGGGGGTCCGAATACTTTCCGTACCCACTGTATGTATGTAT
>NW_026902939.1:0-54884 GCF_024500385.1 Phyllopteryx taeniolatus | reverse complement strand
ACAACATCACACTATGTCAGAATGCTGCAAAAATACAGCAATTGATATCAATATTGGTTGAAATTAGGTTTTTGTAATTTACCAAAAAACGTCATACAAGCTGTCACAAGGAGTGTTGACATCGAAGGCTCTGGTCAAGCTGCATCTGAAGCAGTATTGTGTGTTCTCAAACATACGCAAACACACCTCCCTCTCTTGCGCAGTGAGCAGTACGACAGCTATGAGCGGTATTTTAGCCTGGGGAGAGGAACAGAAAAGATTATGTATATTCGCAAGTATAAGTCATTTATCTTGGTTTGTTACTGAAGGTTGTAACATTTGTTGTTTGCCTTATAAGGATTGGAACTTTGTGGCACATTCCACTCCACCCCTGTTGATTTATCTTACCCAACATTATAAAAAATAGACACAAAAGGAATGAAGACGCTGGTTTCTTTTTCTCATGAGGAGGGCGTATGGGAGATTGTTCAGATCACAGCCTCTCAACACGCTCTAAACAATCTCTCCCGTCGCTCCTGCATTTATTTGAAAATAGGGAGGGTTTTAGTTTACAAGACATAACGTTACTAAACTACAAGACACAACACAAAACATTGGACCAACACCTGTCACGTCCCCGACCACATCGATCACGTCCTTGGTCCAGGCGCCCTTCATCGGATGATGCTGAGTCATCTTTTTGAAGGCGAGACATCTAAAATCGTCCATAATACTAATGCAAGCTAAGCAAATAAATGATAACTTCTAAAATATATATTTACAGTTATTTAATTATTTTATTATTTTATTATTTTACAATTACCGGTTTGATCCCTTCACGTGCATCTGGTTTTCATGATATTGATGAATCCTGGTCTATATTCTGTTTTGGGGTCTAATTTGTATGGTAAAATGATTCCTGCCTGCGGACTTTTGCTTCATTGTCTGAGTACAGATAATCTATAGTAATTTTAGCAGGTGTTGCATGTCGTAACCTTTTCTCATATCAATGTCTACTTTGTAGGGTGTGATGCCAGCTACGGCCTTTTTCACATCCTCATTAGTCCCAGCTCGATAGACCAAAATAGTATCTTTTTTGGTCCTCTTGGACGTTTGGATTTGCCACCTCAATCATTTCTTTTCACACTTTATTCTCAACCATCTTTTTCCTCACATACTCTTACCACAAGGTCCTCTCTCGTCATCTTTCTGTCTTTGAAAACAAACATTTCTTTATCCCTACCTGCCTGTCTTTTCTGTTCACTTGCTAAGTCCTTCTTTTTCTTACTTCCTTTTCTCTTTAGTACACCCTGTTAGCCAGAAGAATAAGTCGTCCTATCCCTCTTTTTCTATATTTTATATATTATTTTTGTGTCGACATTTTATTTCGTTCGAAGTTGAACAAATTTTTGCGAATTTTAGCTGTCCAGCGAAACCGTATTTGGTTATCCACGTGTTTAATGTTTTATTTTGGAAGGTTTTGGAGTTGAACATATTTCCAGCCTTTACACGTTAAGCGTTCTTTGGATCCGTTTACTGTTATTTTTTCCATTTGTGAATTTGGAAGTCAGTTTATTTGCACCTAGAGTGACCTAAATACTGACTTTATTCAAAAATGACGGGTGTGACAATGAATGTCTGGGTTTTGGTAATCCTCAAGCTTTACCCACACGGGGCGGAGGATTCTTGCATCTGTTTCCAACCCAGTTGTCACTTACAATCTGTTTATAGATTCATACTTTTACACATTCCACACGATACAAGTAACATTTTTTACAAACACACGAAAACACGGAAACGCGGATTTAAGTACGTTACAGAACTCCGCCGTCCTCGCGGAATTTGTCGGGACTCCGTCGTCCCTCTTTTACTTGCCAGTGACTAGTATTGCAACAAGTTTATTCTGCCGCAGACTTCTTTGTTGCGCAATTCACTCACTCTTTAATAAGGTTTTTTTTTATTTTTTTTAATTTTTTTAAATTTAACTCACCGAAGTCGTCTCATCTATGGATTGTCGTCAACCTTCAGATTCCAGTTGAGGAGAACGAAGACCAGTCCCGTTAAGGGTCTTACTTGCCATGGCCGCGGTCTCTTAACTGGAAGTCGGCTCCACAACTGGAATCCTAGGGTGTATTGACATCCGGCTCGAAGGACCAATTTATTGTTGGATCTATCTCACCAACACCTATAAAAATGCACAAAAGGAATGAAGGCGCTGTGTTTCTTTTCTCATGAGGAGGGCGTATGGGAGATTGTTCAGATTACAGCCTCTCATCACGCTCTAAACAAATTCTCCGTCGTCGCTGTATTATTTGAAATAGGGAGGTTTTAAAGACATAACATACTACGCTTATAGACACAACACATAAGTGGAGGGTTTCAAGGTGAAGACATGAGACCAACACCTGCACGTCCGGCACGTCCTTGGTCAGGCGCCCTTCCTCTGATGATTCCTGCTGAGTCATCTTCTTGAAGGCGAGATACTCTTCCTTTCTCAAAATCGTTCATAATACTATGCAAGCTTAGCAAATAAATTGATAACTTTACAATATATTTAACAATAACCAAACTACATTTCTTTACAAATATGGAACTTTTTTTTCTATTGTTGTGTGTTGTCAGTAATAATGGCTGACAATTAAGTATTTCACGAGTGGTTGGCTTAGCTTTCACTGGCATTAATTCTTGGGCAGGGCATGCAAACATTTTTGGATATATACGTTGAACACTTTTATATGGCCAATATGACATGCTTTTGAATGCAGTCAGCCCTATGGGGCACAAGTCAGTGCAAACGGTAGGCCGGTCCCAAGCCCGGATAAATGCAGAGGGTTGCGTCAGGAAGGGCATCCGGCTTAAAACCTTGCCAAACAAATATGAGCGTTCATCCAAAGAACTCCATACCGGATCGGTCGTGGCCCGGGTTAACAACGTCCGCCACCGCCGCCATCAACCTGCAGGGCGCGGTTGGAAATTCAGCTACTGTGGGTCGAAGTCGAAGTCAAAGAAGAAGAAGAAGAAGAGGTGGAAAGCGGGTTCTTCGGCAGAAAGAGAAGAGGAAAACACAGAGCCTAGAACTGAATGTGGGGACTTTGAATGTTGGGACTATGACAGGAAAATCTCGGGAGTTGGTTGACATGATGATTAGGAGAAAGGTTGATATATTGTGTGTCCAGGAGACCAGGTGGAAAGGCAGTAAGGCTAGAAGTTTAGGGGCAGGGTTTAAATTATTTTACCATGGTGTAGATGGGAAGAGAAATGAAGTCGGGGTTATTTTAAAAGAAGAGTTGGCTAAGAATGTCTTGGAGGTGAAAAGAGTATCAGATCGAGTGATGAGGCTGAAATTTGAAATTGAGGGTGTTATGTGTAATGTGATTAGTGGCTATGCCCCACAGGTAGGATGTGACCTAGAGGTGAAAGAGAAATTCTGGAAGGAGCTAGATGATGTAGTTCTGAGCATCCCAGACAGAGAGAGAGTCGTAATTGGTGCAGATTGTAATGGACATGTTGGTGAAGGTAATAAGGGTGATGAAGAAGTGATGGGTAAGTACGGTATCCAGGAAAGGAACTTGGAGGGACAGATGGTGGTAGACTTTGCAACAAGGATGCAAATGGCTGTAGTGAACACTTTTTTCCAGAAGAGGCACGAACATAGGGTGACCTACAAGAGCGGAGGTAGAAGCACACAGGTGGATTACATCTTGTGCAGACGATGTAATCTGAAGGAGGTTACCAACTGTAAGGTAGTGGTAGGGGAGAGTGTGGCTAGACAGCATAGGATGGTGGTGTGTAAGATGACTCTGGTGGTGGGGAGGAAAATTAGGAAGACAAAGGCAGAGAAGAGAACCATGTGGTGGAAGCTGAGACAGGACGAGTGTTGTGCAGCTTTTCGGGAAGAGGTGAGACAGGCTCTCGGTGGACGGGAAGAGCTTCCAGAAGACTGGACCACTGCAGCCAAGGTGATCAGAGAAGCAGGCAGGAGAGTACTTGGTGTATCTTCTGGCAGGAAAGGAGAGAAGGAGACTTGGTGGTGGAACCTCACAGTACAGGAAATCATACAAGGAAAACGGTTAGCTAAGAAGAAGTGGGACACTGAGAGGACCGAGGAGAGGCGAAAGGAATACATTGAGATGCGACACAGGGGAAAGGTAGAGGTGGCAAAGGCAAAACAAGAGGCATATGATGACATGTATGGCAGGTTGGACACCAAAGAAGGAGAAAAGGATCTATACAGGCTGGCCAGACAGAGGGATAGAGATGGGAAGGATGTGCAGCAGGTTAGGGTGATTAAGGATAGAGATGGAAATATGTTGACTGGTGCCAGCAGTGTGCTATGTAGATGGAAAGAATACTTCGAGGAGTTGATGAATGAGGAAAATGATAGAGAAGGGAGAGTAGAAGAGGCAAGTGTGGTGGACCAGGAAGTGGCAATGATTAGTAAGGGGGAAGTTAGAAAGGCCACGGTGGCCGACTGGTTAGAGCGTCAGCCTCACAGTTCTGAGGTGCGGGGTTCAATCCCCGTCCCCGCCTGTGTGGAGTTTGCATGTTCTCCCCGTGCCTGCGTGGGTTTTCTCCGGGCACTCCGGTTTCCTCCCACATCCCAAAAACATGCATTAATTGGAGACTCTAAATTGCCCGTAGGCATGACTGTGAGTGCGAATGGTTGTTTGTTTCGATGTGCCCTGCGATTGGCTGGCAACCAGTTCAGGGTGTACCCCGCCTCCTGCCCGATGACAGCTGGGATAGGCTCCAGCACGCCCGCGACCCTAGTGAGGAGAAGCGGCTCAGAAAATTGATGGATGGAAGTTAGAAAGGCATTAAAGAGAATGAAAAATGGAAAGGCAGTTGGTCCTGATGACATTCCTGTGGAGGTATGGAAGCATCTAGGAGAGGTGGCTGTGGAGTTTTTGACCAGCTTGTTCAATAGAATTCTAGTGCGTGAGAAGATGCCTGAGGAATGGAGGAAAAGTGTACTGGTGCCCATTTTTAAGAACAAAGGTGATGTGCAGAGCTGTGGCAACTATAGAGGAATAAAGTTGATGAGCCACACAATGAAGTTATGGGAAAGAGTAGTGGAGGCTAGACTCAGGACAGAAGTGAGTATTTGCGAGCAACAGTATGGTTTCATGCCTAGAAAGAGTACCACAGATGCATTATTTGCCTTGAGGATGTTGATGGAAAAGTACAGAGAAGGTCAGAAGGAGCTACATTGTGTCTTTGTAGATCTAGAGAAAGCCTATGACAGAGTACCCAGAGAGGAACTGTGGTACTGCATGCGGAAGTCTGGAGTGGCAGAGAAGTATGTTAGAATAATACAGGACTTGTACGAGGGCAGCAGAACAGCGGTGAGGTGTGCTGTAGGTGTGACAGAAGAATTTAAGGTGGACGTGGGACTGCATCAGGGATCAGCCCTGAGCCCCTTCCTTTTTGCAGTGGTGATGGATAGGCTGACAGATGAGGTTAGACTGGAATCCCCGTGGACCATGATGTTTGCAGATGACATTGTAATGTGCAGTGAAAGCAGGGAGCAGCTGGTGGAACAGTTAGAAAGATGGAGGCATGCACTGGAAAGAAGAGGAATGAAGATTAGCCGAAGTAAAACAGAATATATGTGCAACCGTCCAGAGCAATGGTGAGTGTTAGCCGGTGCCGGTAGCCAGGGCACGGGAGAGGAGTCTGAATTTCATTAAGGAAGACCCTACACGGGTTCTTCCTAAAGTGACACTATGCTCTCCTGATCAAGAAATTCATACACCTGTTTTAATTGACTCTGGTTCTGATGCAAATTTACTCAACTCCATCCTTGTTAGACGTATGCACCTTTGAACCTTTGGAATAAAATGCCACCGCAACACCTATGCTGCAGACGGCAGTTTTATGGGCAAGATCACTCACCGCACCCAAACACTCACATTGACATTCCCTGATTCTCACTCGGAACGTATTAGTTTTCATGTTTTTGACGCCATGAATCATGACGTTATCTTAGGGAACCCATGGTTGAAATTACATAACCCCCACATTGACTGGTCCTCTGGGCAGGTTATGTCATGGGGCAGCAATTGCGCCCGGAACTGTTTCAAGCCGCCACGTGATGTTCAGGGTCATGTTTCTAAGGACACTCCACAGACCCCATCTGCGGATCCTGATTTATCTCAAGTGCCCACCTGTTATCAGGATATTAAAGACGTTTTTTCCAAGTCCAAGGCCAAATCCCTTCCACCCCACAGACCTTATGACTGTGCTATTGACTTGCTGCCTGGAACCACACCCCCACGAGGGAGGTTGTTCTCTCTTTCAGGGCCGGAACACAAGGCCATGAAGGAATACGTAGAAGAATCACTGGCAGCCGGGATCATTCGCCCATCTTCATCCCCTGCGGGAGCAGGATTTTTCTTCGTGGACAAGAAAGACAAGACCCTGCGACCCTGTATCGATTACCGGGGTCTCAATGAGATCACGGTAAAAAACAGGTACCCTCTTCCTCTCATCTCCACCGCCTTTGAGTTCCTGGAGGGAGCCAAGATTTTCACAAAACTGGACTTAAGAAATGCATATCATCTAGTCAGGATAAGGGAGGGGGATGAATGGAAAACAGCATTCAACACACCAACGGGACATTATGAATATTTGGTAATGCCTTTTGGGCTTACTAACGCTCCAGCTGTTTTCCAGAACCTTGTCAACGATGTCCTGCGCGACATGTTGAATGTTTATGTTTTTGTTTATTTAGATGATATTCTGATATTCTCCCCGGATGAGGAGACTCACATTATTCATGTCCGCTCTGTTTTGCAGCAGTTACTGCAGAATCAACTCTATGTCAAGGCTGAGAAATGTGAGTTCCACCAGGCGTCCGTTTCTTTTCTGGGTTTCGTCCTGGCTCAAGGTGAAGTCAAGATGGACCCTTGCAAAGTCGATGCCGTTATTAATTGGCCTACTCCCACGTCACGCAAAGATGTACAAAGGTTCTTAGGGTTCGCAAACTTCTACAGGAAATTCATCAGGAATTTCAGTTCTATAGCCTCTCCTTTGCATGATCTTACCTCGCCACACAAACCTTTTGTATGGAACCCGCTTTGTCATGCAGCTTTTCAAAAACTTAAGTCGAGCTTTACCTCCGCTCCCATCCTTCTCTCCAAAAAATTGACCCCAGCTGAAAAAAATTATGACATTGGCGACCGTGAACTGTTGGCAGTCAAGGTGGCTTTGATGGAGTGGAGGCACTGGCTAGAGGGGGCACATACTCCGTTTTTAGTATGGACAGATCACAAGAACCTTGAATATATTAAAACTGCCAAAAGATTAAATGCGAGGCAGGCTAGATGGGCTCTTTTCTTCTCTAGATTTAATTTTACGTTATCATACCGACCGGGTTCTAAAAATGGTAAGCCAGATGCTTTGTCACGCATTTTCTCCGAGGAGAGTTCTTTGTCCGACCCTAAGACTATTTTGCCTAAGTCATGCTTCATTTCCGCTTTTGTTTGGGACATTGAGACTGCGGTTGAAGGGGCTCTGAAAGACATTCCTAGCCCTGAAGATTGCCCCGAGAACAGGCTTTATGTGGTTCCGACCTTAAGGGGAAAAGTCATCCACTGGGCTCACACGAACCGAACGGTATGTCACCCAGGCATTGCCAAGACGCTATCAGTGGTCGAACAGCGCTTTTGGTGGCCTAATGTTAGGAGGGATGTTAGCGATTACGTCAATGCTTGCCAGGTATGTGCTGCTAACAAGGCCTCTCATCAACGTCCTTCTGGGGAGTTGCGACCCCTGCCAATACCACAACGTCCTTGGTCAGACATTTCCGTAGACTTTGTTACAGGATTACCGGCCTCTAAAGGCAATACCACCATTCTTACAGTTGTTGACAGGTTCTCTAAGATGGCGCACTTCATTGCACTTCCAAAACTCCCCTCAGCTAAAGACACTGCCGAGCTAATGATTAATCAGGTTTTTAAGTTCCATGGTTTCCCCAAGAATGTGGTGTCTGATAGGGGTCCCCAATTCATTTCGCAATTTTGGAAGGAGTTTTGTAAACTCATAGGTGCTACCGTCAGTCTGTCATCCGGGTTTCATCCTGAAACCAACGGCCAAACCGAGAGGCTGAACCAGGACCTGGAGACGGGGCTCCGATGTCTCGCTTCACAGGAGCCGCGATCCTGGTCTCAGAAACTGGTTTGGGTCGAATTCTCCCACAATTCCCTCCCCTCTGCATCCACTGGTCTATCGCCTTTTCACGTTGTGCATGGTTACCAACCATCTCTGTTTCCTGCCATAGCCCCAGAATCCACAGTTCCAGCGGCATTAACCTTGGTGAGACGCTGTAGGAGGACCTGGGAGCGAGCCCGCCAGATGCTGCTGCGCCAGGGACGGTCCTACAAAGCCGCTGCTGACCGTCGGAGGACACCGGCCCCGAACTACAAAGTGGGTCAGCGAGTTTGGCTTTCGACCAAACATATTCCACTCCGGGTGGAGTCCAAGAAGCTCGCTCCCAGGTTCGTTGGGCCCTTCCCCATCACAAAAATAATCAACCCTGTCACCGTGAAGCTGAGGCTCCCAAGGTCTATGCGGGTCCACCCTACTTTTCACGTCAGCCTACTCAAGCCAGCCCGGGAGTCCCCTCTGGTCCCGCCTTCCAGGCCCCCTCCTCCCCCCCGGTTTGTGGATGGGGGCCCTGTCTTCTCTGTGAAGCGGCTGTTGTCATCTCGTCGGAGGGGCAGGGGGTTTCAATATCTGGTGGACTGGGAGGGCTATGGGCCTGAGGAGCGTTCCTGGGTACCGTCTGCGTTTATCGTGGATGATTCGCTCATTCGGGACTTCCACGTTGCGCATCCAGGGGCCCCAGGGCCGTCTGGGGCCGGCCGTTAAGGGGGGGGTACTGTCATATGTGTGTGTGTGTGTTCCGGGTTTTGTCTTCCCCCCCTGTTTCACACACACCTGCTCATGTGAGCATCTTCATCACCTGTGCCTCGTTCACCTTAATTACCCCTTGTATATAACCTCGTGTCTCATTTCCTCTCGTTGCCAGTTCGTTGTACCTTGTCGTCGCGTTCCAGCATTCCTTGTTTCCACGTCATAGATTCACAGTAAGACCTGACCCTGTTCCGATTATCGACCTTGTCTCTTTGCCTCATGTTTTTGGATACTGTTGCCTCTCTTGGATTGCCTGCCTGTGTACCGACCTATGCCCGTCTATTAAACCTCTCTTTTTGGAAACTGTCAATTTGTTTTGGAGTCGTGCATTTTTGGGTCCTATCCTCTGTTCCGTTCATGACACTGGATGCTGCAGGCTGGACAAGAGTTGGGGATATCCATCCATCCATCCATTTTCTGAGCCGCTTCTCCTCACTAGGGTCGCGGGCGTGCCGGAGCCTATCCCAACTGTCATCGGGCAGGAGGCGGGGTACACCCTGAACTGGTTGCCAGCCAATCGCAGGGCACATCGAAACAAACAACCATTCGCACTCACAGTCATGCCTACGGGCAATTTAGAGTCTCCAATTAATGCATGTTTTTGGGATGTGGGAGGAACCGGAGTGCCCGGAGAAAACCCACGCAGGCACGGGTGAGAACATGCAAACTCCACACAGGCGGGGCCGGGGATAGAACCCGGGTCCTCAGAACTGTGAGGCAGACGCTCTAACCAGTCGGCCACCGTGCCGCGAGTTGGGGATATATGTGTTGAAAAAGCTTTGCTGCATATCTTTGCTTGCCATAAATGGCAACAAACTTGCATACTGTGATAAGTTGCCATGAAAACTAGGTGATGATACGTCTTTCTTAACATTAATTACTTCTTCTCCTCCTTCAGTGATAATATTTTCATAAATGTTGCTTGCATTCCCATATATCATTCTGAACAGCTGGTAAAGCAGGGAGTAATGTACAGGGACACAGTGGTCTTGGCATGGGGCTGGTTAAAACAATTAATTAAATAAAATAAGAAACAACGCTACTTGGGAGCTCAGTGACCAGACGTGCATGCGCCATTTTTATACTGAGACAGATACGATGACATCATCAACAAGCTTTTTCGCAATTGGTTGGTTAAATCCAATCTGTGCCTTCGTCCAAATGTATACCTTCTACTGATTATACTGTTTATACCGCACACCTCTAACGTGAAATATTTGTTTTATTGTGTGAAGAAATTTGTATGGGGAATTTCTGTGGAGTTTGAGGAGATGATGGTGATTCACCATCTCTGAAAGTGCACGTGAATGTAAATCTCAGTGCTGAGCTGAATCATAACCTATTCTTTTAAACATCATTCAAGTTCTACAGTCAAAAGAACGTTCATTTATATCCCTAAAACATAGTAAAAACAAACAATACCAACCATATGGTGAAATGATAGCACAACAAGTAGGTTAAACAAACAACAACTACTAGTACTCTGCTACGAGGAAACGACAAACAACTATGTTAACAATAAAATGTGATTAGTAACACCACGGGTATCCCTAAACTGCCGTGACTCCTACTGTTGCATCGGGGAAGTTGATGTGTTTTACGTTTTATTGTTAATGTTAGTTGCTGGTTGTAGTATTTCCTTGTAGTATAATAGTAGTATAATAGTTGTGCATCTATTTGTTGTACCCTGAGTTAAATTAGTGTTTAATTTCACCGCTGTTCTTTTCACTGGGTGAGAAGCTCATAGTTAGTTCGCTATAATTTCAATGTCATATATATGAATTTAAAAAAGCCTCTTCCTCAAGCTTGAAGTGATTCTGCACATGGTGAGTTCCATTTTGCAATCACTGATAACCTCTATTGTAATGTAGAGCTGATTTTGAGAGGGGCTTGGGGCCTTAAGGAGAGCAGACACAGGGCCTCATTCCAACTAGGGCCGCCACTGCTTCCCCCCCAAAAAACATTGGATAGTTTTAAGTATCAGCATGCAGAGGCGGTTAAGAAGTACAAACGTGTGACGAATGTAAACACAACTGGTGAATACAGTAAATTATGGAAGAGATAAGTTCAAGTTCAGGTTACTTTATTGGTCTCCACTCAAGAGATATTTGTCTCAGTGATGGGGAAAAAGCAGCATCACATAAATGACATACAAGGAAAACAACGCAGCACAAACCACACTTGTGTAAAATACGGTAGCGGAATAGATACAGTCCAACACACACTGGACACTACTGTCCATACACTGCCACATATAGAGTTTCATACCACCTCCCAACACGCCATCATAGCATCCACACAAGTAGGAGGATCGCATCTCCTCACCTACATCATCATGTCAGCATACCAAAACATGCATCCTGTCATAAACAGGCCTATAGGTTCAGCCACACATGCCGACACTATCATAAGCATTCACTGATCCATTCACCCACATACATCAATATAATGGATAGCACCCGAGTTAAGTGCCTATGGGAGTGGGGACAGAGCCCTATACGATCGGGCTGGAAACCAGATGAAAAAGGAAATTAGCATCACAAAGATAAATTATGCAGAAAAGATGAAGAACTTGTTTCATGCAAATGACTCAGCGTCAGTCTGGCGTGGTCTACAATCGCTAACCAACGAGAAATTACCATCTCCTCCAAGCGAAGAACAATAAAGGACAGGCTGATGGCTTGAACACCTTCTATTGCAGATTGGAAAGGGACACTTTCACACCCCACACCCACCCACTGCACCACTGACCTCCATCACACCTCTGACTCCCCCTTCTGCATTGACCATCTCCGAACAGGATGTGAGATGTATCTTCAAACAACAAAAGATCAACAAGACGGCGGGCCAGACATTGTGTCCCCATCCTGGCTCAAAGTCTGTGCGAACCAGCTCGTTTCAGTCTTCACACAGATCTTCAACAGATCTCTGGAACTGTGTGAAGTACCATCCTGTTTTAAACACTCCACCATTATCACAGTCCCCAAGAAACCTGCAATCTCAGGTCTGAATGACTACAGGCAAGGGACCTACGCAAGGATCCTGTTTGTGGACTTCATCTCTGCGTTCAACACCATCATCCCCGAACTCCTCTCTTCCAAGCTCCTTCAGCTCAGCGCCTCGCCTGCCATCTGCCGGTGGATTTATAGCCTCCTGACGGGCAGGACACAGCAGGTGAGACTGGGGGACTCCACCTCATCCACACGCACCATCAGCACTAGGACCTCCCAAGGACGTGTCCTCTCTCCGCTGCTCTTCTCCCTCTACACTAATGACTGCACCTCAACGCACCCGGCTGCCAAACGTCTGAAGTTTGCAGATGATACCACAGTCATCAGCCTCATCAAAGATGGTGACGAGTTACCGACAGGAAGTGGAGCGGCTGGAGCTATGGTGCAGCCGACACAACCTGGAGCTGAACACGCTCAAGACTGTGGAAATGATCGTGGACTTCAGGAAGCATCCTTCACATAAGCTGCCCCTCACGCTGTCCAACTGCCCTGTGTCAACCATCGAGACTTTCAAATTCCTGGGAATTACAGTTTCCCAGGACCTGAAGTGGGAGACCACTATCAACTCCATCCTAAAAAAAGCCCAGCAGAGGATGTACTTTCTGCGGCTTCTGACGAAGCATGGCCTGACATGGGAGCTGTTGAGCCAGTTCTACACAGCAGTCATTGAATCGGTCTGGTTTGGTACTGCAAAATCTGACCGCAACAGACTTTCAGAAATGGTGAAAAAAATTGCCGGTACCCTCCTACCCTCTCTTGAGGACTTGCACGCTGCCAGAACTAAGACAAGAGCATGCAAAATCCTCTTGGCCCCTCTACACCCTGGTCACCACCTCTTCCAGCTCCTTTTCAGCTCCTTCCCGCAGGTAGCCACTATTGAACAATGCAAACCAAAACCAGCATACACTCCAACAGCTTCTTCCCTCTTGCCATTAACTTCTTAAACAGTTAATTTACCTCAATTGTTGTTTCATTGTAACATAATGCCAATTTTGCACATCTCTGCTGAGACATGACTAAATTATTCATGAATTCACTTTCCATATCTGTTGTTGACCAATATTGGCCACTCATGTGCTTGAGAACTATTTGCAGAATTGTTACTGTTCCAGATTATCGCACTACTAGTCACTTTAAACTGCTTAAATTTCCTGAGTTCTCTACACCATTTGCACAATTGTCACCACACCAGCTATCACACTTCGTAATTCCAAACCACTCGAAATTCCTTGAGGACTCTGCATCATTTGCACAATTGTCACTGTACCAAACTATGGGACTATGAGTTATTTCAAACTGGTCTAAATTGCTCGAGGACTGCATCATTTGCGCAATTGTCATTGTACCAGATTATCACACTATTAGTCATTTCAAACTGCTGTACATTGCTTGAGACCTCTGCACCATTTGCACAATTGACACTGTTCCAGATTATGACTCTATTAGTCATTTAAAACTGCTCTAAATTGCCTGAGGACAGCATTTGTACAATTGTCATTGTATCAGCATTACCACGTTATTGGCAACCCTTCATTGCTAAGTGACCCTCCCTAGTGTGTTTTTATGTCCTAAAAGTATGTTTTGTCGTACTAAAGCAGCTCCAACTACCGGGGACAAATTCCTTGTGTGTTTTCCTTCTGATTCTGAGAGTCTCCCTCGGCCTGGGGCTCCATGCAAGATCTCACCTCGTGGGCTATCACTGATCCTAAGAATGGTGAAGGATCAGCCTAAAACTACATGGGGGTACCTGGTCAATGACCTGAAGAGACCTGGGACCACAATCACAAAGGTTACAATTAGTAACACCGTAGGGCATCATGGATTCAAATCCTGCAAAAGGTCCTCCTGCTTAAACCAGCACATACAGTGTATCCAGACCCATCTAAAGTTTCCCAGTGACTTGTCTGGATGAACCAGAGGAGGATTTTGAGAATGTCATGTGGTCAGATGAGACCAAAATAGAACCTTTTGGTATAACTCCACTTGGCGGGAAGAAGAATGATGAAGAATGATGAGTGGCATCCCCAAGAACACCATACCAACTGTGAACCATGGGGGTGGAAACATCATTCTTTGGGGTTGCTTTCTGAAAAGGGTACAGAACAACTGATCCTTATTAAGGAGAGGATAAATGGGGCCATGTTGTTAGATTTTGGGCAAAAACATCCTTCCCTCCGTAAGATGGAACGTGGCTGGGTCTTCCAGTGTGACAATGATGACAAACACACCGCGGGAGAAGCATTTCAAGATCCTGGAGTGGCCTAGCCAGTCTCCAGATCTCAACCCAATAGAAAATCTGTGGTGGGAGTTGAAAGTCCGTGTTGGCCAGCAAAAGCTTTCATTTCAAAGTATTGAGTTATACTTTTTGGTTGTCCAAATATTTATTTTCCACAAGAATATACAAATAATTGTTTAAAAATCATACAATGTGATTTCCTGAATTTCTTTTCCACATTCTGTCTTTCTTCGTTAAAGTGTACCTATGATGAAAATTAGACCTCTCTCGACTTAAGTGGGGCAACTTGCACAATCGGCTGTCCAAATACTTCCCCCCCCCCCCCCACACACACACACATATATATATATATATATATATATATATATATATATATATATATATATATATATATATATATATATATATATATATATATATATATATATACAGAGAACTGCTCATCACCTGTCCAATACAGTCCCAACAGTGAAGCATGGTGGTGTTATGGGTGTGTTTTTCAGCTGCAGGGACAGGGAGACTGATTGCAATTGAAGAAAAGATGAATGCGGCCAAGTACAGGGATATCCTGGATGAAAATCTTCTCCAGAGTGCTCAGAACCTCAGACTTGGCCGAAGGTTCACCTTCAAAAAAGACAATGACCCTAAGCACACAGCTAAAATACCGAAGGAGTGGCTTCAGAACAACTCTGTGACTGTTTTTGAATGGCCCAGCCAGAGCCCTGACTTAAACCCAATTGAGCATCTCTGGAAAGACCTGAAAATGGCTGCCCACTAACGTTCACCATCCAACCTGACAGAACTGGAGAGGACCTGCAAGGAATGGCAGAGGAGCCAAATCCAGGTTGCATCATTCCCAAAAAGACTCATGGCTGTATTAGCTCAAAAGGGTGCTTCAACTAAATACCGTTTTTTTTCTGTCAATATGGGGTGCTGTGTGTACATTCATGTGGAAAAAATGAACTTAAATTATTTTAGCAAATTGCCTGCTGATTTGGTGATCTTTTGTTGTTTGAAGATACGTATCACATCCTGTTCATGGATGGTAAATGCAGAAGGGAGAGTCAGAGGTGTGATGGAGGTCAGTGGTGTGGCTGGGTGGGTGTGGGGTGTGAAAGTCTCCTTTTCAAATTTGCAGTAGAAGGGGATCAAGATGTCAGGTAGTCCTTTATCGTTCTCTGCTTGGGGGGATGGTCGCTTGGAGTTGTGGTTAGCAATTGCAATCCCGCCGGATTGATTTAAGAGTCGTTAGGGGATAACTGTTGTTCTTGCTTTTCTGCATAATTTATCTTTGTGATGTTAATTTCTTTAGTCAGCTGGTTTCTAGCGCAATTATACAGGGCCCTATCCCCACTACGATAGACGACATCTTTAGCCTGGCAAAATTGCTTACGTTTGGCAGTGAACCACGGCTTGTTGTTATTGAATGTGCGAAATGGCTTCGTTGGTACACACACATCCTCACAGAAATGGATAAAGAATGTGACACAGTCCGTATATTCATCCAGGCTGCCAGTGGAAGTTTCAAAGACAATCCAATATGCACAGTCTAGACAGTCTTGAAGTTCTAACTTTGCTTCATAGGTCCACTTCTTCATTGTTTTCACCACAGGCTTCACACATTTAAGCTTTTGTCTGTATGTTGGTATTAAGTGAATTAAGCAGTGATCAGACGAGCCCAGAGCTGTGCGAGAGACAGCACGTTGCGTGTCATTTTGCATGGTATAGCAGTGGTCTAGAATAGTGTAGAATGTTTTCCCTGGTAGGACAGTCAATGTGCTGCTTGTATTTACGGAGTTTGTGATTGAGTTTAGCTTTGTTAAAGTGTCCAAGAATAATGAGGGGTGAATCAGGGTGCTATTTTTCAAGTTTGTTTACTTGTTTACTTTACGTTAGCAGTGCGGCATTCGTGTTAGCTTGAGGAGGAATGTAGACACCCACGAGTATGAATGACGCAAGCTCGCGCAGTGAGTAGAATGACTTACAGTTCAAAAACAGCAACTTCAAGTCCGGGTTACAGTGTGTGTTTAGTTCCGTGACGTCGGTACACCATTTTTCGTTGATATAGATTTTGTTTTTCCCGATAACTCCGTGACGTAGTCTGCCCGGTGTAATTGGAAGCCCGGAGACATTACGGCACCATGGGGACGTGTTCACAAAGCCATGTCTCCGTGAAGCACAGGGCGGCGGAACATCCTTTCTGGTCTTTGTGAGAACATGAAGCTTGTCCATTTCGTTGGGGAGGGATCTTAGATTTGCGAGGCGAATCGACGGGAGTGGCATTCGGAATCCTCTCTTACGGGGCGAATCGACGGGAGTGGCATTCGGAATCCTCTCTTACGGGGCTTGACCTGCACTACGGCTCGCTTCCCCCTATGGCGTCGCCTTCGACTCCATGCACCGTAGACAGTGGCTGCCGCTCTGGCAAGTAACTAAGAGAAAAAGCTGAGCGGATTACTGATACTTGGTGAAAGAAAGTCCGGGGTAGACTCCCTAATGTTTAGCAAGTCTTCCCTTGTGTAAGTGAGGCACGTAATGTCTACAAAAGAAGAACGAAAAACACAAAAACATATACAGTACTAAAGAGCACGTAACCGAGGCGACCACAGGCGCCATCTTGGACACAATTGGGGCAGCCGTGGCCCAATGGTTAAGATCATCGCCTGCCACCGTGGGGGACCTAGGTTCAAAACCCCGACTGGACCATCCGCCAACATCCCCCGGACTCACGGCTGTGGTGTCCTTGAGCAAGACACTGATACCCCGAAATGCTCCCCGGGCGCTTCAGCTGCCCCCTGCTCCAGTGTGTTCCACTAACATGTGTATGTGTTCACTGTGATGGGTTAAATGCAGAGAACAAATTTCGTGTGCATGCATGCATGTTCATGACAATAAAAGATGATTCTTCTTGTTCATTTGCATGAACATATTAAAGCGAGCTTACCAAATATAGAGGTAAATCTAAATAAATTAGAAGAATAGATGGTGAATTAGGGGTTTTTGTTTGATGAAAGCGATAATCATCAAAATTATGCATCTGTATTAAAAAAAAAATCATGAAATATTTTACTCTGAATGTGTGTACTGCATCTCTGTCGTGAGCTTCACTTTTTGAATTGAACTACCTAACTCGAGTATATTATGCTTCTGACACTATTCTGATTGAGATGTACCTTTAGCAGTTGCCTGCAGGAGCCACCCTGCAGTTTCGTTTTAATTTCTTGACCACATCAGTTTTCCATGAGGGATTAGTTTTTGTTGGTATCTTTTTTGTTTTTATTGGGGCAACAAAGTCCAGGATTGCCCCAAGACTGCTGTTAAAATCATCAACAATAAAACTGCAGGGAGCAGGTAAAGTGGGTTACAGTTACCAGCCACTTCAGAGGTCAGATAGCGCTTTTTCACAGTTCGCACCAAGGCCTCTCTCTGAATAAAACCGGTGATGTTAAAAAAACACACAGTAGTGTGCAGAGACAGCCAAGTCAACAACTGAAAGAATCATCATAATTGTTATCAATGATTGATAAAAATGTAACAGGGGGCCTGTGTCCCACTAGATCTTTATGCCTAGCAGTGCCTCTGCTTCCACACCTTGGAGACAAAAAGAACACAAATGGCAGTGAGCTTCAGATGTGCTTGTTTTATTTATTTTTAAGCAATACAGCCATCCATTAAGCAGACTCATAGGCCATTAGAAAACACATACAGTACAATATTAAATCTTCTTCTTCTTTTCCTTTCGGCTTGTCCCGTTAGGGGTCGCCACAGCGCGTCATCCTTTTCCATGAGAGCCTATCTCCTGCATCCTCCTCTCGAACACCAACTGCCATCATGTCTTCCCTCACGACATCCATCAACCTTCTCTTTGGTCTTCCTCTAGCTCTCTTGCCTGGCAGCTCCATCCTCATCATCCTTCTACCAATATACTCACTCTCTCTCCTCTGGACGTGTCCAAACCATTGAAGTCTGCTCTCTCTAACTTTGTCTCCAAAACATCGAACCTTGGCTGTCCCTCTGATGAGCTCATTTCTAATTTTATCCAACCTGGTCACTCCGAGAGCGAACCTCAACATCTTCATTTCAGCCACCTCCAGCTCTGCTTCCTGTTTTCTCTTCAGTGCCACTGTCTCTAATCCATACATCATGGCTGGCCTCACCACTGTTTTATAAACTTTGCCCTTCATCCTAGCAGAGACTCTTCTGTCACATAACACACCTGACACCTTCCTCCACCCGTTCCAACCTGCTTGGACCCGTTTCTTCACTTCCTGACCACACTCACCATTGCTCTGGACGGTTGACCCCAAGTATTTAAAGTCCTCTACCCTTGCCATCTCTTCTCCCTGTAGCCTCATTTTTCCCCCACCACCCCTCTCATTCATGCACATATATTCTGTTTTACTTCGGCTAATCTTCATTCCTCTGCTTTCCAGTGCATGCCTCCATCTTTCTAACTGTTCCTCCAGCTGCTCCCTGCTTTCACTGCAGATCACAATGTCATCTGCAAACATCATGGTCCACGGGGATTCCAGTCGAACCTCATCTGTCAGCCTATCCATCACCACTGCAAAAAGGAAGGGGCTCAGGGCTGATCCCTGATGCAGTCCCACGTCCACCTTAAATTCTTCTGTCACACCGACAGCACACCTCACCGCTGTTCTGCTGCCCTCGTACATGTCCTGTATTATTCTAACATACTTCTCTGCCACTCCAGACTTCTGCATGCAGTACCACAGTTCCTCTCTGGGTACTCTGTCATAGGCTTTCTCTAGATCTACAAAGACACAATGTAGCTCCTTCTGACCTTCTCTGTACTTTTCCATCAACATCCTCAAGGCAAATAATGCATCTGTGGTACTCTTTCTAGGCATGAAACCATACTGTTGCTCGCAAATACTCACTTCTGTCCTGAGTCTAGCCTCCACTACTCTTTCCCATAACTTCATTGTGTGGCTCATCAACTTTATTCCTCTATAGTTGCCACAGCTCTGCACATCACCTTTGTTCTTAAAAATGGGCACCAGTACACTTTTCCTCCATTCCTCAGGCATCTTCTCTCGCACTAGAATTCTATTGAACAAGCTGGTCAAAAACTCCACAGCCACCTCTCCTAGATGCTTCCATACCTCCACAGGAATGTCATCAGGACCAACTGCCTTTCCATTTTTCATTCTCTTTAATGCCTTTCTAACTTCCCCCTTACTAATCATTGCCACTTCCTGGTCCACCACACTTGCCTCTTCTACTCTCCCTTCTCTATCATTTTCCTCATTCATCAACTCCTCGAAGTATTCTTTCCATCTACCTAGCACACTGCTGGCACCAGTCAACATATTTCCATCTCTATCCTTAATCACCCTAACCTGCTGCACATCCTTCCCATCTCTATCCCTCTGTCTGGCCAGCCTGTATAGATCCTTTTCTCCTTCTTTAGTGTCCAACCTGCCATACATGTCATCATATGCCTCTTGTTTTGCCTTTGCCACCTCTACCTTTGCCCTGTGTCGCATCTCAATGTATTCCTTTCGCCTCTCCTCGGTCCTCTCAGTGTCCCACTTCTTCTTAGCTAACCGTTTTCCTTGTATGATTTCCTGTACTGTGAGGTTCCACCACCAAGTCTCCTTCTCTCCTTTCCTGCCAGAAGATACACCAAGTACTCTCCTGCCTGCTTCACTGATCACCTTGGCTGCAGTGGTCCAGTCTTCTGGAAGCTCTTCCCGTCCACCGAGAGCCTGTATCAACTCTTCCCGAAAAGCTGCACAACACTCGTCCTGTCTCAGCTTCCACCACATGGTTCTCTTCTCTGCCTTTGTCTTCCTAATTTTCCTCCCCACCACCAGAGTCATCTTACACACCATCATCCTATGCTGTCTAGCCACACTCTCCCCTACCACTACCTTACAGTTGGTAACCTCCTTCAGATTACATCGTCTGCACAAGATGTAATCCACCTGTGTGCTTCTACCTCCGCTCTTGTAGGTCACCCTATGTTCGTGCCTCTTCTGGAAAAAAGTGTTCACTACAGCCATTTGCATCCTTGTTGCAAAGTCTACCACCATCTGTCCCTCCAAGTTCCTTTCCTGGATACCGTACTTACCCATCACTTCTTCATCACCCTTATTACCTTCACCAACATGTCCATTACAATCTGCACCAATTACGACTCTCTCTCTGTCTGGGATGCTCAGAACTACATCATCTAGCTCCTTCCAGAATTTCTCTTTCACCTCTAGGTCACATCCTACCTGTGGGGCATAGCCACTAATCACATTACACATAACACCCTCAATTTCAAATTTCAGCCTCATCACTCGATCTGATACTCTTTTCACCTCGAAGACATTCTTAGCCAACTCTTCTTTTAAAATAACCCCGACTCCATTTCTCTTCCCATCTACACCATGGTAAAATAATTTAAACCCTGCCCCTAAACTTCTAGCCTTACTGCCTTTCCACCTGGTCTCCTGGACACACAATATATCAACCTTTCTCCTAATCATCATGTCAACCAACTCCCGAGATTTTCCTGTCATAGTCCCAACATTCAAAGTCCCCACATTCAGTTCTAGGCTCTGTGTTTTCCTCTTCTCTTTCTGCCGAAGAACCCGCTTTCCACCTCTTCTTCTTCTTCTTTGACTTCGACTTCGACCCACAGTAGCTGAATTTCCAACAGCGCCCTGCAGGTTGACGGCGCCGGTGGCGGACGTTGTTAACCCGGGCCACGACCGATCCGGTATGGAATTCATTGGATGAACGCTCATATTTGTTTGGCAAGGTTTTAAGCCGGATGCCCTTCCTGACGCAACCCTCTGCATTTATCCGGGCTTGGGACCGGCCTACAGTTTGCACTGACTTGTGCCCCCCATAGGGCTGCATTTCAGTACAATATTAAATAAGAGACACAAAATAAAACCACATCAGGAACATCTTTATATTTAATGACCATAATTAATTTGACCGCATTCATTTACAATAAACAACAGAAATCTAGGAAATTTCATCTGCAGTGTCCAGTATATTGATATTGATTTCACAGTCACACTTGATACATTTTTGACTAAAAAGTTACTGAATCGATTTCCAGCCACTGAATCTTTCAGATCGTATCGTTGTAAATGAATCAATATCATCCGTGAATCAAATTGGCAATAATGAATCGTGATTCGATTCAAATCCTTGCCAAAATGAATTATCCATCCATCCATCTATCCATTTTCCGTACCACTTATCCTTACTAGGGTCATTACACCCCTTATATAATTGCTAGATAATAAATTTATTACAATTTTGTTTGTTAGTTTTTATTTGTAAATAGTATATTTGTCTGCGATTGGGTGGCGACCCGTTCATGGTGTACCCCGCCTCTCGCCCGAAGACAGCTGGGATAGGTTCTGGCATGCCGGCGACCCTTGTGATAATAAAGCGGTAAAAATAATTGATGGATGGATGGATGGATAGTATATTTGTATACCTAAGAGTTTATGGTTGGATAGAATGTTGAATTATATTTAGAGAGCTGAGAAGCATTTGAGGTAATGAGTGCATTGTTAATGGACTTGGTCACATAATCCCAAGAAATTAAAATGCTCATCTGTCTCATCTTTCCAGTCATTTGTAACAAAAGAGTTTCATTGCACAACTATTTCCTGACACAAGAAAAAATTATGCAAATGTAAAATCATTCATTAGCCATTATCATGTGGCAGTCATCCCCTCCTTGAGCCGTCACTTTATCGTGGTGGAGGGGTTTGTGTGTCCCAATGATCCTAGGAGCTAAATTGTCTGGGGCTTTATGCCCCTGGCAGGGTCACCCATGGCAAACAGGTCCTAGGTGAGGGACCAGACAAAGCACGGCTCAAAGACCCCTTATGATGACGACAAACTAAAGACTCAGTTTTCCCTTGCCCGGACGCGGGTCACCGGGGCCCCCCTCTGGAGCCAGGCCTGGAGGTGGGGCTCGAAGGCGAGCACCTGGTGGCCGGGCCTGGTACCAGTGCTCTTGAGAGGGGTTGGACTCTCGTCCACTCTGGAGTTGCCCACGGTGAGAGGCACCGAGCAGGTATGGGTATACTTATTGCCTCCCGGCTTGATGCCTGTACGTTGGGGTTCACCCCGGTGGATGAGAGGGTAGCCTCCCTCCGCCTTCGGGTGGGGGGACGGGTCTTGACTGTTGTTTGTGCCTATGCACCGAACAGGAGTTCAGAGTACCCACCCTTTTTGGAGTCCTTGGAGGGGGTGCTGGAGAGCGCTCCCGCTGGGGACTCCATCGTTCTGCTTGGGGACTTCAATGCTCACGAGGGCAATGACAGTGAGACCTGGATTGGTGTGATTGGGAGCAACGGCCTCCCCGATCAGACCCTGAGCGGTGTTCTGTTATTGGATTTCTGTGCTCATCATGGATTGTCCATAACGAACACCATGTTCAAGCATAAGGGTGTCCACACCTGCACTTGGCACCAGGACACCCTAGGTCACAGTTCGATGATCGACTTTGTAGTCATGTCATTGGACTTGCGGCCGCATGTCTTGGACAATCGGGTGAAGAGAGAGGCGGAGCTGTCAACTGGTCACCACCTGGTGGTGAGTTGGCTCAGATGGTGGGGGAAGATGCCGGCCCGACGTGGCAGGCCCAAACGTATTGTGAGGGTCTGCTGGGAACGTCTGGCGGAATCCCCTGTCAGAAGGAGTTTCAACTCCCACCTCCGACAGAACTTTGGAGGCGGCGGGGGACATCGAGTCCGAGGGGACCATTTTCCGCCCCTCCATTGCCGAGGCGGGTGGCCCTGCCAGGGGCATAAAGCCCCAGACAACTTAGCTGCTAGGATCATTGGGACACACAAACCCCTCCACCACGATAAGGTGGCTCCAGGAGGGGCCTCAGTATTGCATCTCTGCTTTTTGCTGATGATGTAGTTCTGTTGGCTTCATCAAGCCGTGACCTCCAACTCTCACTGGATCAGTTTGCAGCAGAGTGTGAACCGCGTGCACTCTCCAGGTCGGGGATGAGATCCTGCCCCAAGTGGAGGAGTTCAAGTATCTTAGGGTCTTGTACACGAGTGAGGGAAGAATGGAACGGGAGATCGACAGGCGGATCAGTGCAGCGTCTGCAGTGATGCAGACTTTGTATCAGTCCATTTTGGTAAAGAAGGAGCTAAGGCATTGACTAACATGAGCAAGGGCACAACAAAGGATTTGGAGACTCGTGAAAAAACATCACTTTGTGTCAACCACATATATGCTGTAAAATAAATGCTTTTTTCTGTGGCTCCTGTTTGTCAAGGGCCCTTAGAATTGTCATCACTTAACCTCCACTTTTGGCGTCCTAGCACATGAGGACAGAGAATTAAACTCAATCCAATTTAGGTACTAAATAAAATGAAGTGGCTAATTCACACTGAATGAAATATTCAAGTAAAAAATATTTGATGAAATCAGGTGGAAAATTAGATCACATGTTGATCCAACTTCTGTAATTTTCCTCTCAAAAATGTATAATGTAGTGTGTTATGCTCTACTTGCCTGTATGCACTCCCTACAATGTCTGGGCTTGTAAAATGATCTGGCATCAGGCAGCAACGAAACATGACAGACAGGCTAAAAAGTTCTCAAGTCTGGGGAATGTGCTGGCAAGTCAATAGTAGCAGTGCCTTATTATCCAAGAACTTCTAACACGATCCAGCCACATGACATAAGCTATTGTCATGCACAAAAGGAAACCCAGGGTCTACCATGTAGGATGATGGGTCAGGGGCACACAACTTGCACACATCTATGAAGAGAATAGGGCACCAATAGCAAATTTGCCAAATCTGGTGTTTTCTGGAAAATGTCTCCCAACAGAGTTGAATGTTGTAATGGAAGATAAACAGGGCTTGACATGAACTGTTTTGGTCACCAGCCACTGTGGCCACCAGCCAGAATTTTAGATTGTATGTACATTTTCCCCATCCAAGTAGATTTATCAATGGGAGTCTTTGGTACTGAGCAAACCTTCTCATTTGACAACAAGGTGAGGGGGTCAGGTGTGTGCAGAGTACATCCGTTTGATTGCGCAGTCAGGTGGGCTGGACCCAGGCCGTTGCTGAAAAATGGTGGCCCTTTGCCCAGCCTAGCTGTCTAGTCATGGGCGAAATATGTAAATTAATCCAATTGTGACATTATAATGCTAACAATGGAAGGAACACTGTCATGTCAAAGCCAAAAGCTAAGCATTCATTCACAGCGTTAGATTTTGATAAGAGGCACCTGTTGTTTTGTGAAGTGGTCGACAAGGTCAGGTATGGGGGGGTATTTATATTTGGTATCGGTCTATGAAAACCGTCCAAACCGTTCCGTTTGACTGTTTTGGTTCGGTTCATGTTTCCCGAATGGTTCATACGCAACAGTTTTTTTCTCATTTACTAAAGAGGCGAAGCAGTCTACACTCCAGTACAAAATACTTATGTGTTTTGTCTTTTCAGGCGGCCAATCTTTGAACAGCAGGTCATTTGTGATTCATGACATCATGGTCGAGTGAGCCAGAAAAGAGCGAGTGGTAGCTATGAAGCAGTTTCTTGCAGTTTTTATAGTGTGGTGCCCAGATATAAAGTTACCAACTACAGTACGTGTATTGGTTTGTTGTAAGAGATAAAGTATATACAGTATGTTCATCCCCCAAGTGTCCATCCTCCAGTTTTAACTTACCTATACAAGACAACTGATTTTCCTCACAGTCAACCGAACCGGACTAAAAACTGTAACCACAAAACAGTGATATGAACCTAACTGAAGATGTTGTGGACCATTCCACCCCGAGTGTTTGGCAATGAGTAAAATGACTGTATGCGCCACATGGACGGATGCATAAACTGATTGACAATTGTAATTTGGAGGATTGGTGATTATGAGCTCATTGGAAATATATATCGCTGGCGTCAGACCAAAACCTCCTATTTCCAAATTTGTATAATTGTTTTCTTTTTTATTGATAATATTGGGCAGTCCCCACCTGGGTCTGTTATTTTTACAAATTATTGACAACTCAAAACTGCCGAAAATGGCTTGCTCGCTTTCACAATGCAATTGCTCAACCAAAGTTTAACGTTTTTTTGATTTCCTGAAAAGTGATGGTTTTGGAGATCCGAGGATTCCGGCAGATGCCAGCGATATGATGCTTTTACTTTCTTCGTGGGGGCCAAAGTGTGGGCGCAGTTTTTACTTGCTTCTTTAGACTTCGTAGTTAATGAGTAGTCATTAATAGTCGTAATAAGTGAATCCGTTCTCACATTGGCACAGCCTGTAGTAGAGGGGGCCAGGGTGACCAGTGGCTCTTTTGCACAGAACTGGCCTCTCAAAACAGACTAATTTCAGACAGTGTCTAAAAAGAGGGTGAATGGTGCCCTATAATCATTGATCCTTGGGGTATTTTGATGAAAGCATGTCACAGGCACTTTTCGATATTCTTCCATCAAGTCAGTTCTCATTACCTGGTATTTGAGGATCTTCAGTACTTTCGGTGTATCACGTAACTGCAGAAATGCAAACTGGAGCAGCACTTAATAGAGCACACACTTAATTTATGAATCATATGTATCAAGAGGTCAGTCTACTTCATGGGAGCTCAGTTTAACCAGCATCAAATGATTAACTCTGTGTTGTTTTTTTCTTTAGCATTTTTGCAATGTGTTTCCAACATTACATTAGTTTAGATTATTAGAGTATTACAACAGATGCAAGCACAAGCAATGTTAGACACAGCATTGTCACCTAACACTTTACACTTCATTTATTCAATGTATTTTAATGATGTCACTTTAAAAAAAATAAATAGATGTGTGACGCGCAACTATGGCATGATTTTTATTATGTTCTCCACATTAGTTGTGAAAGTTAAGCAAGAGTTTAAAGACTTTTGTTGTTTTAACATATTAATTATAGTCCCTGTTAACTTATTTTCACATCTGCCCATGGTTTTATGCTGACAGCTGGATCCGGGATTGTATTATTTCATTTAGTGATTTGCTATTTCTGCAACGAATTGTGTTTAGCCTATATTTTGCATATTACTTTTTTTTATTACTTCTACTTTTCAGTTTTAATTTAGTATGATCAAAAAAAAAACATGACTTCACCGATGTTAAAAAAAAACAAATACGTAGTTTAAAGTCTGTGAGCATCATGTGAACATCATGAAGCATGGCAGACAGACTGAATGGAGACTCATACTTTCTGAACTGTGATGGCTTGTTGCATGGATGAATAAATTATCATAAAGCTGTTCTGTATCTGTCATTAGGCTTGCCTTTATCAGTTAAGTCAGGCAAGAAGTAAAAGATAGATGCCGTTGCCAGCCAATGGACACCCTGCTGAACTAAAATTGAAGGTCATGCAATCACCAATGAAAGAACCAATCATAGCACACATGCACGCATGTACACACACACACACACACACACACACACACACACGCACGCACGCACACACGCACGCACACACACACACACACACACACGTGCGCGCGCACACACACACACACACACACACACACACATCTATTTTTAAAACACATTCACTGCCACTGACTGCTTCAGAAGTCAAATATCCATGTTAACTGGAAGGGCTGCCAATGAATGTGTTTTAATTAAAAAAATAAAAAAATATTTGTCACTTTGAGGTTTACAGCTGGGATTGGCTCCAGCACGCCCGCGACCCTAGTGAGGAGAAGCGGCTCAGAAAATGGATGGATGGACTTTGAGGTTTAGCAGAGGCAAAACTAACTCAAAGCAGTACATGTAATAACACATTCTGTGTTATCGTTTGATTTTCATTGGAAACACAGGCCAAATATCATACATTATTACATGCTACAATTTTATATTTATCCCAAACAAAAGGCTATTGCTGGTTCCGTAAAATGAAATAGGAACTCTATATTCTGAGTAGCTCTACTAAGGGATTTTAAAACAATACAGGAGCATAATTTCATCATTTACGGTAATCAACCAAATATCATCCATCCATTTTCTGAGCCGCTTCTCCTCACTAGGGTCGCGGGCGTGCTGGAGCCTATCCCAGCTGTCATCGGGCAGGAGGCGGGGTACACCCTGAACTGGTTGCCAGCCAATCGCAGGGCACATACAAACAAACAACCATTTGCACTCACAGTCATGCCTACGGGCAATTTAGAGTCTCCAATTAATGCATGTTTTTGGGATGTGGGAGGAAACCGGAGTGCCCGGAGAAAACCCACGCAGGCACGGGGAGAACATGCAAACTCCACACAGGCGGCAACGGGGATTGAACCCCGCACCACAGAACCGTGAGGCTGACGCTCTAACCAGTCGGCCACCGTGCCGACTGGTTTTTTAATAGGAAACAAGGATCATATGAACAAGTTACAACTTACTACCTGAAAGCAGTATAACTCACCTCCAGACAAATTTATATAGGAAAGGGTTTAACATGGAAACAATAGTAGTGCTTACGTAAAATTTGATGGTTGACAGACAATCCATTTCTGTTTCTAACGACAACCATTTATTTCCCTGCGATGCACAGCACTTTATTCAAGGTGACATATTGGAAATGTAACATTATTACTGCCACAGAGTCCCTTGACAAATTGGTAAACAATATCTTCAAAAAGCACCAGTGTGGTAAGCAAGCCCAGCAACAAAACACATTATATACGTACAATATTACCTTATACCATTTAACAGCTACAAAAATAAGGAATAGATTGTTTGTAAATTATTTTCAGGTGTTTGCCCTTTATAACTATGCCAAACAATGTTGAGTTGTTCGGTGACGATTGACCCATAAACCTACATGCATGCTTGTGTTTAATTCAGAAACATTGATTTCCTATTTTCAATTAATAATTGTAATTAGTGGCAGCATATTTCAGGCTGTTTGGGACATGGGTCGATGAGGGGAAGGGCTGGCCAGATGGATGAAACGGTTTACAGCTCACAGGGTGTCACTTTAGAGGAACACTGACTGGCCAATGTCATACAGTATATATGCGCATCTCGACGATCAAAACATTTTGCTTTGATAGAGGCCATACTTCAGACTGGGCAAAATTGCACTGATGCACAACTAATGTGACTTACCTTGGACGGCTCTTTTGACAAGGTTGCAAGACTGTATAATTACTGTAATTAGACTTTGTCAATATCCAGTCCAGTGTTCCATGAGATCTGGAAACAGTTCACTTGATGACTTTTGAATGATTTGGATTTGTTCGAAAATGTCCCACCTTGCTTGCATGTCCGCTAATTATATTTTAATTATCTTGTTTCATGCAAAGTGGGCCTTAAATCTGAGCTGCATTCAAGGCTCCATTTTGCTTGGGTTAGAGGTCAAACCTTCATCGAGCACATGACTGACGAGGAGTCACCCGCCAGACCACAAGAGTGGATTTGCAGCAGGATTATTTTACCAACACTACAACAATTGAGGCACACATCAATCTTTAAATTGTACGGACAATTAGAGAGCCTTTAAAAAAAAAAGTCTGTAAAATTACAAAACTTGGAACGATACAACAATAAAGTTGTGATTTCAAGAGAGAAAGTCACTTTGCACTAATATCAGACTTTAATCCCGCTTGTAAAATTACACATTATAGTTTAAGTATGTTTTTCATCCAATGACGTCAATATTATGGCACGTCCACATATTAGTATGAGCAGTTTAATCTGATTCGCCAAACATTTTTTTCTGTTCATGAGAAAGAACAACACAAACTCTTCAGTGTTAATAGGAACCACAAGGATCTTAATCTTTAAATGTTATCACCTAATTAATGACAGGTCTCTAGGGAGTGATGGTCCCAAGACTGTGATATTTTGGGTAGTTTCGTTATTTTGACATTTACTCTTTAAAGTGACTTTGTTATTCTTATGTTTTTGAATTTTTATTAAATTTAATTAGTAGGGCCCTAATACTGTAATGTATAGCATTGTTTGTTGGAATTATCATTATTACCAGTAATTTATCTTAAAGGGTTTTGTCTGTATCTGCGACTGTCGCTTTTAATGTTTTTTTTTTTTTTTTTTTTTTTTTTGGGGGGGGGATCGTCGTTGATGTATTTTTTGCGAGGGGTCAAGTCTGCAAACTGAAGAGGAGTGGGACAAGGGATGGAAGCTGCTACTGTGCCCCTCAACTCTTACCAAAGTGGAAGAAGACACCCAATGAATAATTTCTAGCTCTTTTCAAGTCAAAGCTAAATCAGATCTATTGTGCTGGTCACTTCAGCTGAAAGCCAGCAGCAGATGATAAACATGTTTTGTGGAAATTAATCAAAGTGCAGCTAGAGAGAGAAATGGTGGTGGTTAGAAAAAGAGTACAAAAGCAGGTGAGGAAGCAGTGTCGACTGGGCAAGTCGTTTTACTCTTTAATGGGTTGTCTATCATGAGGTTTGGCCAACGTTAGCTCACGTGGGATTAGAGGGAAAATGTGTAATAAAAGGTTTTTGAGGTGAGGTGGCAGACATTTCTCCATTTCCTCTTAGACAAACATGATCGATGACATTTTTGGGGTAGGAAAAATGTTTGATAGAAAATAACAGACCTACATGTCCACATGTGAAAAGCACAACATTATTTACTAAGGAATAGATATACAGTGGGTACGGAAAGTATTCAGACCCCTTTAAATTTTTCAATCTTTGTTATATTGCAGCCATTTGCTAAAATCATTTTTTTTTACTCAATATACACACAGCACTCCACATTGATTAAGTTTTTCTTTTTTAATAAATCTGCAAAAATTTCAACAATTCTGTTTTTTCTGTCAATATGGGGTGCTGTGTGTACATTAATGAGGGAAAAAATGAACTTAAATGATTTTAGCAAATGGCTGCAATATAACAAAGAGTGAAAAATTTAAGGGGGTCTGAATACTTTCTGTACCTACTGTATGTTATTACATGGATTAAAGTCTTGATAAAGACCTCATAATTCTTTAATTCACCAATTGGGTTGGAAGAGACTAACCAGTGTCTTTCAACAAAGACCTTTAAAAAGGGGAAATCTATGTTTTTCATACATTGTTTAAAAGCGGGCGGCACGGTGGGCGACTGGTTAGAGCGTCAGCCTCACAGTTCTGAGGACCAGGGTTCAATCCCCGGCCCCGCCTGTGTGGAGTTTGCATGTTCTCCCCGTGCCTGCGTGGGTTTTCTCCGGGCACTCCGGTTTCCTCCCACATCCCAAAAACATGCATTAATTGGACACTCTAAATTGCCCGTAGGTGTGACTGTGAGTGTGAATGGTTGTCTGTTTGTATGTGCCCTGTGATTGGCTGGCAACCAGTTCAGGGTGTACCCCGCCTCCTGCCCGATGATAGCTGGGATAGGCTCCAGCACGCCCGCGATCCTAGTGAGGAGAAGCGGCTCAGAAAATGGATGGATGGATGGATGTTAAAAAGCGCTTCAATTTAGACATAAACTCCTTCAGAAATAGAGTATGGAAGATACATGTAGTCACAGAAAAAAATATTAGACCACTTTTTTTCACCAATTTCTTGTTCTCTTGTGACTAGTTGTGTTATGCTTTCATACAGTATAGACGCTTTTCTGCTCGCGCTGCTTGCTTCCCCTCTGTTTGCATTTTTCTTGCTGATAAGCTGCTTTTTCTTCTTCCAAAGAAAGTCGAAAAGGCGACACCTGGATATTTTTTAACTTGTGGGACTGTAATTAGTTTTGTAAATAGTCAGTTGTTGCCATATTCCAATATTTTTTGATACCCCCTGGCTGTTACATAGCACAATCCTGCTATTAGCAATGAGAACAGCAACAAGATGCCTCCCTTTTCCACTGAAGACGATTATCACAAACTGCTACAGAAGATGGCGGTCCTGGAAACGAAAATCCACCGTCTTGAAGTGTCCAGTATGTCAATGTAAATGGACACTCGGGGAATGAAACCACTCTACCGATGTCTCAAAATGATGAGCTTGCTAACAGACAGCCACTTAGCTCAACAAAGAGGAGGGATGTGGATTGTGGAAACGGTAATGGATCATCCAGCAGTTCTGCCTGGAATTTACTGGGAGCAAAGCCCAAAGATATGGGACAACATCTTAAAGGGAGGATACAACACCAGCAGATTACCGAGGAATCTGGCTGGCCTGCGTTGCTTGCTTCTTCAACCCAGAGAGAGGGGCCGTGAACAGTCGCTACAGTGAAGGACAAGAAAAGAGGACGCAAATCAATGCAAAACATTGACAGACTTACAAATAGATTTGAGCCACTTTTACAAGGCACTGGCCAAGAATGCTCATCCCCCATCACCATTGTAAGGTATGAAATTAAAGAAGAAAAGTGGCACCCCAAACGTTAATAGTTAGTGATGGAGCTGTCTGTTAATATGGGCTGTCAAGGCCGTAGGTGGGGCTCGAAGGCGACTGCCTGGCGGCCGGGCCTGCACCCATGGGGCGCGGCCGCCATGGGTGCAGGGCTGTACCCTTTCGGGCTGTGCCCACCACCTGTGGGAGGGGCCATAGGGGTCGGGTGCAGTGCGAGCTGGGCGGTGGCCAAAGGTGGGGACCTTGGCGATTCGATCCCCGGCTACAGAAGCTGGCTCTAGGGACGTGGAATGGTGCCTATGCACCAAACAGCAGTTCAGAGTACCCACCCTTTTTGGAGTCCTTGGAGGGGGTGCTGGAGAGAGCTCCCGCTGGGGACTCCATCGTTCTGCTGGGGGACTTCAATGCTCACGTGAGCAATGACAGTGAGACCTGGAAGGGCGTGACGGCCCCCCCGATCAGAACCTGAGCGGTGTTCTGTTATTGGATTTCTGTGCTCATCACGGATTATCCATAACAAACACCATGTTCAAGCATAAGGGTGTCCACACGTGCAGTGCGAGCTGGGCGGTGGTCGAAGGCGGGGACTTTGGCGATCTGATCCCCGGCTACAGAAGCTGGCTCTAGGGACGTGGAATGTCACCTGTCTGGCAGGGAAGGAGCCCGAGCTGGTGTGTGAGGTCGAGAAGTTCCGACTAGATATAGTCCAACTCGCCTCCATGCACAGCTTGGGCTCTGGTACCAGTCCTCTCGAGAGGGGTTGGACTCTCTTCCACTCTGGAGTTGCCCACGGTGAGAGGCGCCGAGCAGGTGTGGGTATACTTATTGCTCCCCGGCTCGGCGCCTGTACGTTGTGGTTCACCCCGGTGGACGAGAGGGTAGCCTCCCTCCGCCTTCGGGTGGGGGGACGGGTCCTGACTGTTGTTTGTGCCTATGGACCAAACAGCAGTTCAGAGTACCCACCCTTTTTGGAGTCCTTGGAGGGGGTGCTGGAGAGAGCTCCCGCTGGGGACTCCATCGTTCTGCTGGGGGACTTCAATGCTCACGTGGGCAATGACAGTGAGACCTGGAAGGGCGTGACGGCCCCCCCGATCAGAACCCGAGCGGTGTTCTGTTATTGGATTTCTGTGCTCATCACGGATTGTCCATAACGAACACCATGTTCAAGCATAAGGGTGTCCACACGTGCACTTGGCACCAGGACACCCTAGGTCGCAGTTCGATGATCGACTTTGTGGTCGTGTCATCGGACTTGCGGCCGCATGTCTTGGACACTCGGGTGAAGAGAGGGGCGGAACTGTCAACTGATCACCACCTGGTGGTGAGTTGGCTCCGATGGTGGGGAAGATGCCGGTCCGACGTGGCAGGCCCAAACGTATTGTGAGGGTCTGCTGGGAACGTCTGGCAGAATCCCCTGTCAGAAGGAGTTTCAACTCCCACCTCCAAAAGATCTTTGCTCATGTTCCGGGGGAGGCGGGGGACATTGAGTCCGAGTGGACCATGTTCCGCGCCTCCATTGCTGAGGCGGCCGACCGGAGCTGTGGCCGTAAGGTGGTTGGTGCCTGTCGTGGCGGCAATCCCCGAACCCGTTGGTGGACACCAACAGTAAGGGATGCCGTCAAGCTGAAGAAGGAGTCCTATCGGGCCTCTTTGGCATGTGGGACTCCTGAGGCAGCTGATGGGTACTGGCTGGCCAAGCGGAATGCAGCTTTGGTGGTCGCTGAAGCAAAAACTCGGGCATGGGAGATGGGAGGAGTTTGGTGAGGCCATGGAGAAAGACTTCCGGACGGCTTCGAGGAAATTCTGGTCCACATCCGGCGTCTCAGGAGGGGGAAGCAGTGCACCATCAACACTGTGTATAGTGGGTATGGGGCACTGCTGACCTCAACTCGGGACGTTGTGAGCCGGTGGGGAGAATACTTTGAAGACCTCCTCAATTCCACCGACACACCTTCCCAGGAGGGAGCAGAGTCTGGGCTCTCCTATCTCTGTTCACCGAGGTGGTTAAAAAGCTCCTCGGTGGCAAGATTCGCCCGGAGTTCTTCAAGGCTCTGGATGTTGTGGGGCTGTCCTGGTTGACACGCCTCTGCAACATCGCGTGGACAACGGGGACAGTGCCTCTGGATTGGCAGACTCGGGTGGTGGTCCCCCTTTTTAAGACGGGGGACCAGAGGGTGTGTTCCAACTACAGGGGGATCACACTCCTCAGCCTCCCTGGTAAGGTCTATTCAGGGGTGCTGGAGAGTAGAGTCCATCGGGAAGTTGAATCTCAGATTCAGGAGGAGCAGTGTGGTTTTCGTCCTGGCCGTGTAACAGTGGACCAGCTCTACACCCTTCGCAGGGTCCTCGGGTGTGCATGGGAGTTCGCCCAAACCAGTCTACATGTGTTTTGTGGACTTGGAGAAGTCGTTCGACCGTGTCCCTCAGGGGGTCCTGTGGGGGGTGCTTCGGGAGTATGGGGTACCGAACCCCCTGATACGGGCTGTTTGGTCCCTGTACAACCGGAGTCAGAGTTTGGGCCGCATATCCGGCAGTGAGTCGGACTCGTTTCCGGTGAGGGTTGGACTCCGCCGAGGTTGCCCTTTGTCACCGATTCTGTTCATAACTTTTATGGACAGAATTTCTAGGTGCAGCCGAGGCGTAGAGGGGGTCCGGTTTGGTGGCCTCAGTATTGCATCTCTGCTTTTTTGCAGATGATGTAGTTCTGTTGGCTTTATCAAGCCATGACCTCCAACTCTCACTGGAGCAGTTTGCAGCAGAGTGTGAAGCGGCTGGGATGAGAATCAGCACCTCCAAATCTGAGACCATGGTCCTCAGTCAGAAAAGGGTGGCGTGCCCTCTCCAGGTCGGGGATGAGATCCTGCCCCAAGTGGAGGAGTTAAAGTATCTTGGGGTCTTGTTCACAAGTGAGGGAAGAATGGAACGGGAGATTGACAGGCGGATCGGTGCAGCGTCTGCAGTGATCGATCTTTGTATCGATCTGTTGTGGTAAAGAAGGAGCTAAGCCGAAAGGCGAAGCTCTCGATTTACCGGTCGATCTACGTTCCTACCCTCACATATGGTCACGAGCTGTGGGTCGTGACCGAAAGAACAAGATCCAGTATACAAGCAGCCGAAATGAGTTTCCTCTGCAGGGTGTCCAGGCTCTCCCATAGAGATAGGGTGAGAAGCTTGGTCATCTAGGAGGATCTCAGAGTAGAGCCGATGCTCCTTCACATCGAGAAGAGCCAGATGAGGTGGCTGGGGCATCTGATTCGGATGCCTCCTGGACGCCTCCCTGGTGAGGTGTTCCAGGCACGTCCCACCGGGAGGAGACCCCGGGGATGACCCAGGACACGCTGGAGAGACTTCGTCCTTCGGCTGGCCTGGGAACGCCTCGGGAGCCCCCAGAAGAGCTGGATCAAGTGGCTGGGGAGAGGGAAGTCTGGGCGTCCCTGCTCAAGCTACTGCCCCCACGACCCGACCTCGGATAAGCGGTAGAAAATGGATGGATGGATGGATGGAGCTGTCAAGAATATGAAACGTTTTTGCAGTGAGAACACCACCAAAGTACTGTGTTTTACCAATGAGAGATATCAGACACCATGTCTGATATCTCTAAAAAAAAAATTTAAAAAAATAAAAAGCCTGGCGATCACTAATGAGCACCCAACTGTGAAATCTGTCATTATACACACAGGGGCCCTGTATGTTGTCAAGCAGCAATCAGAGGTACTGAAGCAAGATTTCATTGATCTCCTTACGAAAGAGCAATGTTTAGATGCTGAGGTTTTCAGAAGTGGACCTCTCCCAAAGGTACGTTTTGGAGATGAATGTTTCAGTAGGCTCAGTCAGTTAAATAAGTGGCTCAAACAAGTGTGTACCGCACTATCTGCGAGTTTCATTCATTCAATTTTTTGCGTTTTTTGCGAGCGCAGACGCAGACTATACAAGGCAGACGGTTTCTGTCTAAATACACAGTGGTTAAGTTCTTGGCTGGGAATATTTTTTTTACCGTGTACGTCATTCAGAGGCCCGAAAGGAAACATTGGCCTTGTTGACGGGTGAAGGACAAAAAGCGGAGAAGGAGTCTGCAGTTGTTCCCGAACAATCGGAGGAACAAGAGATAAGACGACATGAGGCACAGATGGCTTCATCAGCGTCACCCAAACAATTGGAGGAACAAATGAGGAATGAGATGAGGCAGCACTTGGAATCTCTCACACCCCTCCCTGCCCCATTGGAGCAGAGCCCAACGTCAAACTCACTCTCTACTTGCCTAAATGCCCTGTTAGATGTGACTATTGTCAATTTTGGAATCCAACGCATACCACTCCAACATCTTCCTCCCACCCCCCCTCGCCTGAAACCAATTTCCACTAAGATGCGAAGGGCCCCTCCTCCACCCATGAAGAATCTTATCTGCAAATCTGACTGATATCCAGAATGAGTCAGACCCCTATGGAGATCAGCCAATTTTCATCCCTGTAATTACAAGTACAAGGGACAAAAAATCGGTCAAAGAAATATGGCAAATAAAAAGTAGAACTACAAACATAGTGAGGATAAAATGTGAATCTATCAAACCATTGTCTCTGGTTATCTCTGCTAGACTAGCTCTTTTGAATATCAGGTCACTGGGTAATAAATCAATGTTGATTAATGACATCATTACAACCTATGATCTAGACTTTTTGCTACTAAATGAAACGTGGTTAACAGAAAGTAGCTTTAATACCCTTTTAAATGACACAACACCAGCAAATTTTAATTAAATGCACAAGTGTTGAATAGGGAAAAAAAGGCGGTGGTATTGCTGTTATTTTTAAGTCATTATTTCAGTGTAAAGAAATTATACTGGGTGATTTTAGCTCTCTCTAAAGGTGACCCAAAGGTTATTATTTTAATAATTGATAAACCTCCAAGATACAATACAAAATTAGAGGATTTTTCAGAACTCCTGTCTGTTTTGTTTTGTTTGTTTGTACTGATTACTATTAACTAATTTGTCATAACCGTAAACTTTAACATGTATGTTGACAATAACATGGAAAAAACAATCTAAAGAACTCTCTGGTATACTGGACACATTTGACCTCTCTCAACATATTAAGAGTCCAAACCACACTCAAGGTCACATCTTAGACCTGGTCATCTCTAAGGATGTTGAAATTCTATCAGTTGACATGAAGGATATGGCTATTTCTGACCATTTTTGTGTATTCTTTGAATTACAGATTCTCCCAAAAGTTCAGACAACCTCTATGTGTCATGTACTGCCCTGCAGTACCATTTTTGGAGCCTGGATGGCGCTTTGCGCCCGCTCATCCTCTCTCCCCCCTCTTTTAGCTCCTTCTTCAAGCTGCGCACCTGTCTCCAATCAGCCCTCTTTACCACCTGCATATAAGCCTGCCTGTTCCCGGAAATCATCGCCATAGTATCGCAGTTACTTCCAACGGTACCACGGCCCATTTACCTCATGTAAGCCACTCTATTCCTCGTTCCCTTTTTACTCCTGTGTCTCTCCTTGTTCTCAGTGTTTTCCTCTGTGTTCCTGATCCACGTCATTCCTGCCGCCAAGCTAGCCACCTGTCTTCACCACTGCCTGCCACCTGTCCGCGCCGCTGCCTGCCAACCCACCTAGGACCACCTCCATTACCTTTCCTAAATAAACTGTTCATCATAATCTATCTGCCTCTGCCTGCTCTTGGGTCCAGCTCCTCTCCATACGTGACACTATGTCTTTTAAGAAAACGTACATAAATGAGAGTACCGCCACTAAGTTTATGGAAACCATAGCTCTGCCACAAACTGTGAATGCTGAGACAGTTGATAAACTTTTGGATAATTTCAACTGGAAAATCTCAAATATCATGAATTCTGTCGCTCCTATTAAAACTATTTAAAACAATCTTGAGGCGACCTAGAAGAGCGTGGAGGAACAATATGATGGTAAAGACCTCTAAATCAAAGTGTAGGAAAGCAGAACATAAGTCGAGACAAAATATAAACTCCAAATTGACTATGACCTCTACAGACAAAGTCTTTGTAATTTTAAGGAAGGGTGAGTCAGGGCTAGACGGCAAAACTTTTGTGAAATCATCTGCAATAAGTTCAACAATACTCACACTCTGCTGTGGTTGACAAGCTCACAACCCCCACGAATCAGATAGCTCCAGAACTCCTAACAGCAGATAAATGCAATGAATTTGCTTGTTATTTTAGTGAAAAAAAATACAATCCATCAGGTTAACTATCAGCACAAATCTGCAAAAATGATAAAATGATACTACGTCTGAAGCCACTCAGGAAAACTTCTGTTACCATGTCAGAATTTGATACAGGTGACCAAAAAACTGTCGAGAAAACGATTCAGCACCTGAAAACATCAACGAGCTGTCTTGACTCAATACCATCTGACTTTTTCAAAGCTATTGCTAAGTCTGTGCAAGCTAATTTGCAGCAAATAATCAATTGCTCACTTCAGTCAGGTGAGTTTCCTAAAGCTCTTAAAGTAGCTGCCATTACCATAATTTCTCATGTATAATGCACACCCCCAAAGTTGACCTCAAAATTCTGGAAAACCCTGCTACCTATGTATAATGCATTTTTACAATGCATGATTTTGCTTCTACCCATATGATCAAAACATGAAGTATCTGTATTTTGTTAGTTTTTTCCAAATAATTATTCTGAAGTTAAACACTTTATTTGAACACATAATACTTTATTTTTAATTACTTGCTCTTATTTTGAAATTCACAGCCCTACTTTTATTTAGTAAATGAGAAAACACACAGTTGTGCTCATATGTTTGATTACCAAGGCAAAATTTGTAAGACGTGTAAAATTATTTTAAGAAAACATGAAGGTCCAGGCGAAAGACATTTAATTTTATTTTAATGGGATTCAAATTAAACTGTCAAGCATTTCAGAAAAGCATTACCATTAAAAAAAATATAACCATAAAGAAATTAATGATGGTTGTTTTTCAGTCATCAGTTGTATTAAAAAAAAAAAAAAAAAAACAATATTTCACAAATTATGCCTGGGTATGTAAACTTATGAGCACAATTGTACATATATGGAGTCATATTGGAATGAAAGTGTAGTCTACACCTTTTTCATAACCTCTAGGGGGCGGTGGAATAGTGGAATGAAAGTGTACAGCTTTTTTTAACGTCTAGATGGCGGCATACATTTATAAAATGTGAAAGTCTTTTTAATTTTCTCCTTTACTTATGTATAATGCGCACTATTGACTTTTGACAATTTTTGGGGATAAAAAATGGGCATTTCCTTGAGAAATTACGGTAAGCCTCTTCTAAAAAATATCCCCTTCAAATCTCCCCTTTCATAGCAAAGATTGTTGAGAAAGTTGTTTTTAATCAACTCAGCAATTTCTTGAACTTAAATTGACTTTTTGACAAATTTCAATCAGGTTTCCGAACACATCACAGTACAGAATCTGCTCTCATCAAAGTGCTAAATGATATAAGGTTGAATACTGACTCGGTAAAGGTGTCAGATCTGTTCTTGTTGGATCTCTGTGGCTTTTGATACATCCATCCATCCATTTTCTGAGCCGCTTCTCCTCACTATGGTCGCGGGCGTGCTGGAGCCTATCCCAGCTATCATTGGGCAGGAGGCGGGGTACACCCTGAACTGGTTGCCAGCCAATCGCAGGGCACATACAAACAAACAACCATTCGCGCTCACATTCACACCTACGGGCAATTTAGAGTTGTCAATTAACCTAGCATGCATGTTGTTGGGATGTGGGAGGAAACCGGAGTGCCCGGAGAAAACATCCAAACTCCACACAGGCGGGGCCGGGGATTGAACCCCGGTCCTCAGAACTGTGAGGCAGATGCTCTAACCAGTTGTCTACCGTGCTGCCGCTTTTGATACAGTAGAACATAATATACTTCTGAACAGATTGGAAATGTGGGTAGGACTCAATGGAACAGTTCTTAAATGGTTCAGGTCCTACCTGGAGGAAAGTTATTTTATAACCATTAGAAGCGTTCAATCTCATCAAATGGCAATGACCTACGGGGCCCCTCAAGGATCAGTTCTTGGCCCCTCCTGATCAGCCTGTATATGCTACCCTTGGGTCAAATTCTTCAGAACTTTAATTTTGACTATCATACCTATGCAGATGACACACAGTTATATCTAGCAGTGTCCCCAGATGACTATAGTCCAATTGAGGTGTGGTGTCAACGTCTAAAACAGATAACTGGATGAGCCAAACTTTTCTTCAATTAAACCACAACAAAACTGAGATAATTGTTTTTGGCAATAAAGAAAAGAGGATTGCTGTTAGTAAATACCTGGAGTCACTCTCTTTAAAAACCAAAGACCAAGTCCGAAACCTTGGTGAAACCTGATAGATTCCGACCTGACTTTCAACAGTCGTATCAAATCAATTACTAAAACTGCATTCTACCATATGAAGAACATCCAGAGTGAAGGCTTGGTCTTCTGACTGGACTCCCCCAAAAGACTAGAAGAGATCAGAGCATATTCCTCCAATTCTAAAGTCTCCACACTGGCACACAGTCACCTTTAGAATAGATTTTAAAGTTCTGCTACTGGTCTATAAATCACAAAATGGTTTAGGTCTTGAATACATGAAAGAAATGCTAATGGAATATAAACCCAGTAGAGCTGTGAGTTCTACAGACTCAGGTCAAATAGTGCAGCACAGAGTCCAAATCAAATATGGTGAAGCAGCATTTAGCTATTATGCTGCACACAAATGGAATAAGTTGTCAACAGAAATGACGTCAACCCCAAGTGTGAATGTTTTTAAGTCCAGGTTAAAATCTCTTCTTTTTTCTCATGCTTTTTGGAGCATTTCCAATTTTAAATGATATTTCTTGCACTGTACACTGTTTTAATTGTATTTTTTAAAATCTTTGTTTTAAATGTTTATAAGCTGTTTTTTCCTTTGTTTTTAAATGCTTTTAATGCTTGTGTATGAAATGCGCTATATGAATAAATTTGTTTTGCTTTGCTTAATTTTAATGCCTGGTACTAGGCGTGGGTGAAATCAGCAAAAACACACACACAAAAAAAATCTAAAGGTTTTATTTTTATTTTCCAATCATGATAATATGAAAATATTCTACAAAAATGCTGTAAATCTCTACTTGTTTCTCAGGACATTAATGGATAGATACAGCATTTTAGAACAGCAGTTTTTGTTTATTTTAAAAGTGCTTCCAACTGTACATCATCAAAAGATTGTATCACAATAATCTATACCAATATTTTAACAATGAACAACTTCAAGTTATATCCAGGCTGGATATAAATCACAGAAGAATGTTCCAAATAAGGTTTGCTCAGTCTTAACTTAGTGGAGCTTATGTAGAAAAATGTAAACAAATATCATTAAATGAGGATAAACCAAATGTAATATTTTAAACAAAATAGACAATATCAAGTATTATCATTATAGCACACTCTGGCATACATATTTGGCTAGAACGCTGCAGAAAGAAATGTGGAGCAGCTATTGAGAAACACACATTATTAGGTTAAATTTATGAGTTAAAAGCACCAGACCTTCCACAGCATCAGGCTTCAGTGAAGCTCTGTGGCATATTACAACATATCCAAGGGCTATTTGAGGCAGGTATGCATAAATATTTTTGGGCCAGTTTTGCTAGCCTGGGGAAATTCACCTCTTGTGATTCCCACCACTCAAGAGGATTGGCATCACTGTCCACCTCTGGGATCAACACGTAGCTCTTGAGTTTAATTTCAATGGCAGTGTCTGGTGACTCTCCTTCTCGTGTCTTCTTTTTTGAAGTAACATCCAAATGATTTTTTTTACCAATTGGGTGGCTCCTTTGTGTCATCAGACACACCCCTTGCTGCATCCACTGCTGTGGTGCCCTGAGGTATTAAGGTTGAGGGGCCTGAGGAAACACGGTCTGCCTCAGTTCAGCGGTGATTGTTGATGAAATTGCTTCAACCTGGTCGTTATCATTGTAGCGGTTTTTAAAGCGGGGGTCAAGTGTACATGCCAAACTTAAGAGGTCAATGACATCTTTGTATTTAGTGTTCAGGTATTTCAGAATAGTTTCTTTGATTGTTTTTGTTAGGTCTGTATCATCAGACTTAACTGCTAGGACTTTGGTGTTGAAGAATGACAGGGCAGGTTGGAGGCAGGACACTGTGACAACCTTCTCACCTGTAATTGCATGTGTAAACTCTAATAGCGGACCAAGGGCTTTATTTACTGTTTCTAGTACCGCACGATTTTGCCAGGTTGAACTTAGATGACGGAGCTTTCTGTCTGCACCGAGCACATGACGGATGGCCTTTTCTTGTTCAACAAATCTTTCAATCATGTGCTGCCCCATCTTGTGGGTGCTTCAGTAATTAGTTTGTGGTCAGGAAGCTCCAACTGTTGTTGAGCATCATGACGGGCTTTCTTCTTTCTCCAGCTGTTGGAGAAAGCTGCCACCACCTTCTTACAAACTCCAATCGCACAGTCCACTCTTAGATCATGCATACTCTTCTCTAGGAGAAAAAAAACGAAAAAATAAAAACATAACCATAACATTTCTTCTTCTTTTCCTTTCGGCTTGTCTCTTTAGGGGTCGCCACAGCGCATCATCCTTTTCCATGCCTGTCTCCTGCATCCTCCTCTCGAACACCAACTGCCCACATGTCTTCCCTCACGACATCCATCAACCTTCTCTTTGGTCTTCCTCTAGCTCTCTTGCCTGGCACCTCCATCCTCATCATCCTTCGACCAATATACTCACTATTTCTCCTCTGGATATCTCCAAACCATCGAAGTCTGCTCTCTCTAACTTTGTCTCCAAAACATCGAACCTTGGCAAACAGGGATTTGAACCCCGGTCCTCAGAACTGTGAGGCAGATGTGCTAACCAGTCGTCCACCATGTCGCCATTATCATCATCATCATTATTGTAATTAGTGGTCATACTACTATCAGCAGCAGTAGTGGGTGGTAATAGTATATGCATTCTTAACCCAGTGGTTAAGTTTGCTTGTTGTGTCAAATTATTCTGATAATTTCTCATCAGATAAACATTTTTGACACAATTAACCAAATTAACAAATGAACCCTACCACAATAAATGGTAAACTGCTGCAGCAAAATAGGCCTACTATTACTACCACTAGGGCTGCTATAAGTACTACTAGCATACTACTACCACGAATAATAATAATAATGATAATGGTTATGGGGGAAAAAAACTACGACGTAACTCACCGATCACAATATGAAGCCGGTGCCCAAAACATGGAAGCCTGGTCCAGCTGTTGTTTCGGAGTGCACTGACAATGTTTGCACCACTGTTGGCTGTTATGCATGCCATGCGATCTTCCTTCAGTGACTATGCAGCGAGGGTAACTTTCAAACCAAGTGCAATGGTGTCATCTGTGTGGTCCTGTGGAAAATAAGATGTCTGCAAGCAGTAGTTCCTCAGTCGCCAGGATTCGTTGATAAAGCGCAGTGTCATAGAGGTTGGGCTCGGAGGTCCTGCTCGACCACAAATTGGTGGTTGTAGGAATGTGCGACACATTTTGTAGTTTTCCTGTGAGTGTTTTGCAAGATGATTCGTATATGTTTGGTATAGTAAGTTTGGCCAAAATATTTGTGACTTGGCACTTTGTTTGAGGGATCCAAGATTTTAAGTTTTCTCAAGCCTCTTCTTTCCACCACTTGTATCGCCAATATTTCTGTGGCTATGAAATTAGTGATGGCATTTGTGATGTCTTTACCATATGGTATGTGTTTGCTAAATGACTCGGTGAGGATTTTCTGAGTGGGTTGTGAAAATGTACTCATCCCTTCCTTCACGGTAGTCGTGCTTGCGGAGTCGCAAAATGTTTTGTATTCCTCATTGTCCTTTGTATGGTTTACTCGCAAGTGGTAGAACAGATTTATAGTTGAACTGCTCTTCATGGCGACCGTTTGTTTGGCATATATCTTACATTTGACGTTTTTTTGACAGACGTCGGTCTTGTCAAACCCGAACCATCGCCAGGCTAGGGACGTGGATCCGCGTCTTGCTATTAAATCATTCGCTGAGACAGGAGATTCCTCCATATTTCCTCCGCGAGAAACCATACTGTTTCGCTAGGCGCTTGTCATTGAGTCACGTGACAGAATCCTGGCCGCTTATTGGCCGAATGGGGGCTTTCATGCATCCCCCTCCTCCTTTACTGTCCATGCACCCATTTGATTGTTTTCTTTTCGAGACAGTATGTATACTTGATAATGTAAAATTGCACATAGTTAAAGCAATGTTCACGATAATATCGAAGGTGATTTATGTTGCCCACCCCTACCTAGTACCACTTAAGGTATATTAAGGTACATTACCAAAAACATACAATGAACACGACAGAAAATAGCTGATTCCATAAAACTTTGTCCTTCACTAACAAGTTAATTTTATATCTTTTTCAAAATCGACAGCAACCCGTGCCCATTGAATTCTATGACTGTACAAAAAGCCTTGAACACTGTATCTCACAAAGTCGAACGCCTGTCTAATGCCATTGTCCAAAAACCTTTTTTCAAGTGTCCAAGCCTGATAAAATAGGTTGACAGCCAGCAGCATCAAAGTCTGCAGTGACATACGCCACCGATCAAATACAAAAATTTCATGAACCCTAACGCCTGTGTTATTTCATCTTCCCAAAATGTTTTTCAAAGGTGAGCGACCCTATCCACCCAAGAAACAGCTCACAAAACTTGTGAATATAGATGGAAATTAATAACTTACCAGAAGTGGCTGGTCTCTGCAAGGAGGCATGACAGGGATCGATTCCAACAACACGAGCATACTTTTATTTTCCATCCATCCATTTTCTGAGCCGCTTATCCTCACTAGGGTCGCGGGCGTGCTGGAGCCTATCCCAGCTGTCATCGGGCAGGAGGCGGGGTACACCCTGAACTGGTTGCCAGCCAATCGCATACTTTTATTTTACCTTACTAATTTAACTTATTTTCTTTAAAAAAAATACAAAAATTTAGACTTTGATCATAGGCGACAATGATGCCCCAGGTTTGCGTGTGACCCAACCGAGTACGTTAACTACAGAGGAAATAATTATTTGATCCCTCACTGATTTTGTAGGTTTACCCACTGACAAAAATATGAAAGGTTTAAACTTTTAATGGTAGGTGTATTTTAACAGGGAGGGACAGAATATATACAACCCCAATTTTAATAAACTGGGGCGTCCATGAAAAAGACGTTGCTTGGATGGCAGCATATGTTTCTCCAAAACCTGTATGTACCTTTCAGCATTAATGGTGCCTTCACAGATGTGTAAGTTACCCATCCCATTGGCACTAACACAGCCCCATACCATCACAGATGCTGGCTTTTGAACTTTGGTTGAACATGATTTGCAAATCATTGTATTCTGTTTGTATTTATGTTTAACACAATGACCCAACGTCATTGGAATTGGGGTTGTATGTGCGTATATATATATATATATATATATATATATATATATATATATATATATATATATAAAATCAAGAAAATCACATAAAACAAAATATTTAAAGTATTTAGCAATTCATTGAGGGAAATGAGTATTTGACCCCTATCAAAACATTATTTGGTACTTGGTGGAGAACCCCTTGAGATCCAGCACAGAGATAAGTCTTTTGTTGGACTTGATCAGCAGGTCTGCACACATCTCGGGAGGAATTTTGGACCCCTCCTCTTTGCAGATCCTCTCCAAATCCTTAAGGTTTCGAGGCTGTGCCGTGGGAACTCGAAGCTTCCACAGATTGTCTGTGGGATATAGGTCTGGAGACTATATTAATTGTATTCCCAGTGATTTTGGTTTCTATCAAGAAAACCATGCAAAAGTATCTCTGAAATTATTATGAGCTAGTTTTGTTATTATTATTATATATTGCCAAACAAATGTACCTTTAGTTGTTCCTGGCATTAAAAATTAACAAAACACTGTGTGTGTGTGTGTGTGTGTGTGTGTGCGTGCGTGTGTGTGTGTGTGTTGTTGTCACGATACTATTTATAACAACTTAAAACTCACCTCCCTCGTGGTGACTCAAGGATAGCCTCCATTGTTGCAATTACTATTGTATATATAAAGAGGAAGGCCTTAAAATTGGAAATCAAACTTAAGTTTAAGCACAAGATGCAATTGTGTGACACTTTCAACTCATATCACCAAACATGTCAATTGTGTAGTAAATGATTAGTGTAGATAAAGAGTGGTGATTTCTTTTCTTTTCTTCAAAATTGGGAATATAGCAAATGAAGCTGTGGTTAAAAAAAATATCGGTGCTGTTTTGAGAGTAATTTCCTTGTGTGCCATTTTTTTCATTGGGTTTTCTGTCAAGCAACATTTGGCTTTTACTGCTGATTCTGTTGATCTAATTTGGCCGACATGATGGAATTATTCTAAAAAAATAAAACAAAAACGTTTTTAAAGTTGATGAAAAGAAGAATACTGTAGTTTTCACCAATAGATTCCATGTTTAAAAATCTAATTATCTTACTAAATACATTCACAGTCTCTGTAGTGATGCACAGTTGTCTCTGTAGTGAAGGTGTGCACCACACATACCAGTTGTAATCATACAAATGATAAGAAATATGGAAAAAAAAATGGATCATGTTCGCTCACAAAGAAAAACAGTTTATGCTTATCGGCCTAATAGGATCTGTGGGGTTGTGGTAAAATTTTATTTAAAAGTTTTGTGGTGAATTAATTGACCAAACTTAAGAGGTATGGTCACACAGCTACAGCTGTTAACTGGGTTTGGCGGAAGGGCAATTCCACTTGCCAGCTCTGTGTGTAAAAAAAAAAAAGTTGTTTGTGTTGGGCAATATGATCACTCTCCCCATAGTTTGCGTGTATCATCGCTGAGTACACTAATGAGGTGCCAGGATGAACATGCAGAGGTTCTATGGCAGTGGCGAAAAGCTTTTCTTAGTGGAACGGATGAGTTAAAAATATATTTCTATGATCTACTCAATCCTTTGCACAGCATCACACTGCCAAAGAGATGCTGAACTTAGACTGTTATTATGAAATAGTTATATGCTAGGGTGGCTAATGGACAAGAAAGTCATTGACAACCATCCATCCATCCATCCATCCATTCTCTACCGCTTATCCGGGTCGGGTCGCGGGGGCAGTAGCTTCAGCAGGGACGCCCAGACTACCCTCTCCCCAGCCACTTCATCCAGTTCTTCCGGGGGGATCCCGAGGCGTTCCCAGGCCAGCCGAAGGATGTAGTCTCTCCAGCGCGTCCTGGGTCGTCCCCGGGGTCTCCTCCCGGTGGGACATGCCCGGAACACCTCACCAGGGAGGCGTCCGGGAGGCATCCGAATCAGATGCCCCAGCCACCTCATCTGGCTCCTCTCAATGCGGAGGAGTAGCGGCTCTACTCTGAGATCCTCCCGGATGACCGAGCTTCTCACCCTATCTCTAAGGGAGAGCCCGGACACCCTGCAGAGGAAACTCATTTCGGCCGCTTGTATCCGGGATCTTGTTCTTTCGGTCACGACCCACAGCTCATGACCATAGGTGAGGGTAGGAACGAAGATCGACCGGTAAATTGAGAGCTTCGCCTTTCGGCTTAGCTCTTTCTTTACCACAACGGACCGATACAAAGTCCGCATCACTGCAGACCCTGCACCGATCCGCCTGTCGATCTCCCGTTCCATTCTTCCCTCACTCGTGAACAAGACCCCAAGATACTTGAATTCCTCCACTTGGGGCAGGATCTCATCCCCGACCTGGAGATGGCATGCCACCCTTTCCCGACTGAGGACCATGGTCTCAGATTTGGAGGTGCTGATTCTCATCCCAGCCGCTTCACACTCGGCTGCGAACTGCTCCAATGAGAGTTGGAGGTCACGGCTTGATGAAGCCAACAGAACCACATCATCTGCAAAAAGCAGAGATGCAATACTGAGGCCACCAAACCGGACCCCCTCTACGCCTCGGCTGCGCCTAGAAATTCTGTCCATAAAAGTTATGAACAGAATCGGCGACAAAGGGCAGCCTTGGCGGAGTCCAACCCTCACCGGGAACGAGTCCGACTTACTGCCGGATATGCGGACCAAACTCTGACTCCGGTCGTACAGGGACCGAACATCCCGTATCAGGGGGTTCGGTACCCCATACTCCCGAAGCACTCTCCACAGGACTCCCCGAGGGACACGGTCGAACGCCTTCTCCAAGTCCACAAAACACATGTAGACTGGTTGGGCGAACTCCCATGCACCCTCGAGGACCCTGCCGAGGGTGTAGAGCTGGTCCACTGTTCCACGGCCAGGACGAAAACCACACTGCTCCTCCTGAATCTGAGATTCGACTTCCCGACGGACCCTCCTCTCCAGCACCCCTGAATAGACCTTACCAGGGAGGCTGAGCAGTGTGATCCCCCTGTAGTTGGAACACACCCTCCGGTCCCCCTTCTTAAAAAGGGGGACCACCACCCCAGTCTGCCAATCCAGAGGCACTGTCCCCGATGTCCACGCGATGTTGCAGAGGCGTGTCAACCAGGACAGCCCCACAACATCCAGAGCCTTTAGGAACTCCGGGCGAATCTCATCCACCCCCGGGGCCCTGCCACCGAGGAGCTTTTTAACTACCTCGGTGACCTCAAACCCAGAGATAGGAGAGCCCGCCTCAGAGAACCCACACTCTGCTTCCCCATGGGAAGGCGTGTCGGTGGAATTGAGGAGGTCTTCGAAGTATTCTCCCCACCGACTCACAACGTCCCGAGTCGAGGTCAGCAGCGCCCCATCCCCACTATACACAGTGTTGGCGGTGCACTGCTTTCCTCTCCTGAGACGTCGGATGGTGGACCAGAATTTCCTCGAAGCCGTCCGGAAGTCTTTCTCCATGGCTTCACCGAACTCCTCCCATGCCCGGGTTTTTGCTTCAGCGACCACCAGAGCTGCATTCCGCTTGGCCAGCCGGTACCCATCAGCTGCCTCAGGAGTCCCACAGGCCAAAAAGGTCCGATAGGACTCCTTCTTCAGCTTGACGGCATCCCTCACTGTTGGTGTCCACCAACGGGTTCGGGGATTGCCGCCACGACAGGCACCAACCACCTTACGGCCACAGCTCCGGTCGGCCGCCTCAGCAATGGAGGCGCGGAACATGGTCCACTCGGACTCGATGTCCCCCGCCTTCCCCGGAACATGAGCAAAGTTCTGTCGGAGGTGGGAGTTGAAACTCCTTCTGACAGGGGATTCTGCCAGACGTTCCCAGCAGACCCTCACAATACGTTTGGGCCTGCCACGTCGGACCGGCATCTTCCCCCACCATCGGAGCCAACTCACCACCAGGTGGTGATCAGTTGACAGCTCCGCCCCTCTCTTCACCCGAGTGTCCAAGACATGCGGCCGCAAGTCCGATGACACGACCACAAAGTCGATCATCGAACTGCGACCTAGGGTGTCCTGGTGCCAAGTGCACGTGTGGACACCCTTATGCTTGAACATGGTGTTCGTTATGGACAATCCGTGACGAGCACAGAAGTCCAATAACAGAACACCGCTTGGGTTCTGATCGGGGGGGGCCGTTCCTCCCAATCGCGCCCTTCCAGGTCTCACTGTCATTGCCCACGTGAGCATTGAAGTCCCCCAACAGAACAATGGAGTCCCCAGCGGGAGCGCTCTCCAGCACCCCCTCCAAGGACTCCAAAAAGGGTGGGTACTCTGAACTGCTGTTTGGTGCATAGGCACAAACAACAGTCAGGACCCGTCCCCCCACCCGAAGGCGGAGGGAGGCTACCCTCTCGTCCAGCGGGGTGAACCCCAACGTACAGGCGCCGAGCCGGGGGGCAATAAGTATACCCACACCTGCTCGGCGCCTCTCACCATGGGCAACTCCAGAGTGGAAGAGAGTCCAACCCCTCTCGAGAGGACTGGTACCAGAGCCCCAGGTGTGTGTGGAGGCGAGTCCGACTATATCGAGTCGGAACTTCTCGACCTCACACACCAGCTCGGGCTCCTTCCCTGCCAGAGAGGTGACATTCCACGTCCCTAGAGCCAGCTTCTGTAGCCGGGGATCGGATCGCCAAGGTTCCCGCCTTCGGCCACCGCCCAGCTCACACTGCACCCGACCCCTATGGCCCCTCCCACAGGTGGTGAGCCCATGGGAAGGGGGACCCACGTTACCCTTTCGGGCTTTGCCCGCCCGGGCCCCATGGGTGCAGGCCCGGCCACCAGGCGCTCGCCTTCGAGCCCCACCACCAGGCCTGGCTCCAGTGGGGGGCCCCGGTGGCCCGTGTCCGGGCAAGGGAAAACGAAGTCCATTGTTTGTCGTCATCATTAGGGGTCTTTGACATTGACAACCACAAAAACAAAAACAAAAGATCAGGGGGGTTCCCGACCCCTGAGCTTCAGATCAGAAATGGTTCGTTGGCGTGCCCTTGGGAAAGAAGGGGAACATTTCTCATGTGTGACTGTGAGTTGTTGTTTGTCCATACCAGTGGTGTCCAAACTACACTCCGTGGGCCATTTGTGGACTGCCAACAACGTCCGTTTTTGCGGCACACGGAATGTAGTACAAAAAACCTTTAACACAGACCGCGATACTAAATTTTCTGGCCTTGAAATATTGCTATGTGCAGCATTGCATGCTTGTTTCCCTCCTTTCTCTCAAAGAGACTGAATGACAAGTGGCCTTACTTTGTGCATTTGTTTAAAGTGGAATTGAATGGAGTGAACCATCTTGAATGTTGTAATTAGATTAGCTTTGTAGAGTGTACTTATTGATTATATGTCACGTATGTGTGCTTGCCTATTTGTACTTTTTTTGTTCTTCTCGCTTAGAAAATGACACCCACACTGTCATATGTGTGTGTGTTCCGCGTTTTGTCTTCCCCCCCTGTTTCACACACACCTGCTCATGTGAGCATCTTCATCACCTGTGCCTCGTTCACCCTAATTACCCCTTGTATATAACCTCGTGTCTCATTTCCTCTCGTTGCCAGTTCGTTGTACCTTGTCGTCGCGTTCCAGCATTCCTTGTTTCCACGTCATAGATTCACAGTAAGACCTGACCCTGTTCCGATTATCGACCTTGTCTCTTTGCCTCATGTTTTTGGATACTGTTGCCTCTCTTGGATTGCCTGCCTGTGTACCGACCTATGCCCGTCTATTAAACCTCTCTTTTTGGAAACTGTCAATTTGTTTTGGAGTCGTGCATTTTTGGGTCCTATCCTCTGTTCCGTTCATGACAGAACGAACTGGCCAGAACATGGACCCAGCAGACTCAGACCCGGTGCGCAAAGCCCTTCAAGCGCAGGGTCAACGCCTCGCGAAGCAGGATGAGCAGATTGCCGCCCTCCACCTTCATCTAGAGGGACTGTCAAGGAATCAGGACAATATGATGAGACAGGTGGCCTCGCAGTTTGAACTTCTTTTGAAATTTTTTCAAGAGAAGGAACCAGTGGGCACCACACCCAGTACTGCCACGGTATTTCCGTGTGAAGTAGTCACCAAGCAGCCACCTGCCACCTCCGCTGCTGTCTGCCCACAGCTCTCTCGACCGGAGAGGTTCTCTGGAGAATCTGGGAACATTAAGCCGTTCATCACGCAGTGCGAACTCCACTTTGAACTGCAGGCAGCCGCCTTCCCCACCGAGCGGGCAAAGATCGCATTCGTCATTTCCCACCTGACTGGTCGTGCGGAGGCGTGGGCTACTGCTGAATGGAGCCGCAATTCCGCCGCGTGTCATTCATGGGCTTTTTTCGTCAAGACTATGGAGCAAATTTTTCAATTTTCCACTCCTGATCGTGAGGCAGCTCGCTCCCTTGTCACCTTACAACAAGGCAAGCGCAGGGTGTCAGATTACGCGATTGAGTTTCGCATTCTAGCAGCTGAGACTCATTGGAATAATCGGGCGCTGCTCGATGCCTTTTTTCAAGGACTATCCCCCGCCGTCAAGGATCATTTAGTCCCGCTAGACCTGCCACCCGACTTGGACACTCTCATCGCTCTCGCCCTCAAGATCGACAGAAGGCTTTTGGATCGCGAGCTGGATGGAGATCGGCGGAGGGATGCTTCACCGCGCACTTGGAGGACGAGCCTCGGTGACAAGCCAAACCAAGGCAGATTCCCTGCTGCCAGTCTCAATCCACTGGCTAGCGTCACCACGGATGAGCCCATGCAACGGGGCAGGTTCCGTCTCTCCTCTGAGGAACGTCAACGCCGGCTGAGGGAAGGGCGGTGCTTCTACTGCGGTCAGTTGGGTCATTCCGTGAGCAACTGTCACGTCAAAGTTGCCGGTGCCGGTAGCCAGGGCACGGGAGAGGTGAGTCTGAATTTCATTAAGGAAGACCCTACACGGGTTCTTCCTAAAGTGACACTATGCTCTCCTGATTTATCTCAAGTGCCCACCTGTTATCAGGATATTAAAGATGTTTTTTCCAAGTCCAAGGCCAAATCCCTTCCACCCCACAGACCTTATGACTGTGCTATTGACTTGCTGCCTGGAACCACACCCCCACGAGGAAGGTTGTTCTCTCTTTCAGGGCCGGAACACAAGGCCATGAAGGAATACGTAGAAGAATCACTGGCAGCCGGGATCATTCGCCCATCTTCATCCCCTGCGGGAGCAGGATTTTTCTTCGTGGACAAGAAAGACAAGACCCTGCGACCCTGTATCGATTACCGGGGTCTCAATGAGATCACGGTAAAAAACAGGTACCCTCTTCCTCTCATCTCCACCGCCTGTGAGTTCCTGGAGGGAGCCAAGATTTTCACAAAACTGGACTTAAGAAATGCATATCATCTAGTCAGGATAAGGGAGGGGGATGAATGGAAAACAGCATTTAACACACCAACGGGACATTATGAATATTTGGTAATGCCTTTTGGGCTTACTAACGCTCCAGCTGTTTTCCAGAACCTTGTCAACGATGTCCTGCGCGACATGTTGAATGTTTATGTTTTTGTTTATTTAGATGATATTCTGATATTCTCCCCGGATGAGGAGACTCACATTATTCATGTCCGCTCTGTTTTGCAGCAGTTACTGCAGAATCAACTCTATGTCAAGGCTGAGAAATGTGAGTTCCACCAGGCGTCCGTTTCTTTTCTGGGTTTCGTCCTGGCTCAAGGTGAAGTCAAGATGGACCCTTGCAAAGTCGATGCCGTTATTAATTGGCCTACTCCCACGTCACGCAAAGATGTACAAAGGTTCTTAGGGTTCGCAAACTTCTACAGGAAATTCATCAGGAATTTCAGTTCTATAGCCTCTCCTTTGCATGATCTTACCTCGCCACACAAACCTTTTGTATGGAACCCGCTTTGTCATGCAGCTTTTCAAAAACTTAAGTCGAGCTTTACCTCCGCTCCCATCCTTACTTTGCCAGATCCCAAACAGCAGTTTGTGGTAGAAGTCGATGCGTCTGATGCCGGAATAGGAGCAGTGCTCTCCCAGAAGTCTCAAGGATGAGAAGTTACATCCTTGTGCGTTTCTCTCCAAAAAATTGACCCCAGCTGAAAAAAATTATGACATTGGCGACCGTGAACTGTTGGCAGTCAAGGTGGCTTTGATGGAGTGGAGGCACTGGCTAGAAGGGGCACATACTCTGTTTTTAGTATGGACAGATCACAAGAACCTTGAATATATTAAAACTGCCAAAAGATTAAATGCGAGGCAGGCTAGATGGGCTCTTTTCTTCTCTAGATTTAATTTTACGTTATCATACCGACCGGGTTCTAAAAATGGTAAGCCAGATGCTTTGTCACGCATTTTCTCCGAGGAGAGTTCTTTGTCCGACCCTAAGACTATTTTGCCTAAGTCATGCTTCATTTCCGCTTTTATTTGGGACATTGAGACTGCGGTTGAAGGGGCTCTGAAAGACACTCCTAGCCCTGAAGATTGCCCCGAGAACAGGCTTTACGTGGTTCCGACCTTAAGGGGAAAAGTCATCCACTGGGCTCACACGAACCGAACGGTATGTCACCCAGGCATTTCCAAGACGCTATCAGTGGTCGAACAGCGCTTTTGGTGGCCTAATGTTAGGAGGGATGTTAGCGATTACGTCAATGCTTGCCAGGTATGTGCTGCTAACAAGGCCTCTCATCAACGTCCTTCTGGGGAGTTGCGACCCCTGCCAATACCACAACGTCCTTGGTCAGACATTTCCGTAGACTTTGTTACAGGATTACCGGCCTCTAAAGGCAATACCACCATTCTTACAGTTGTTGACAGGTTCTCTAAGATGGCGCACTTCATTGCACTTCCAAAACTCCCCTCAGCTAAAGACACTGCCGAGCTAATGATTAATCAGGTTTTTAAGTTCCATGGTTTCCCCAAGAATGTGGTGTCTGATAGGGGTCCCCAATTCATTTCGCAATTTTGGAAGGAGTTTTGTAATCTCATAGGTGCTACCGTCAGTCTGTCATCCGGGTTTCATCCTGAAACCAACGGCCAAACCGAGAGGCTGAACCAGGACCTGGAGACGGGGCTTCGATGTCTCGCTTCACAGGAGCCGCGATCCTGGTCTCAGAAAACTGGTTTGGGTCGAATTCTCCCACAATTCCCTCCCCTCTGCATCCACTGGTCTATCGCCTTTTCACGTTGTGCATGGTTACCAACCATCTCTGTTTCCTGCCATAGCCCCAGAATCTACAGTTCCAGCGGCATTAACCTTGGTGAGACGCTGTAGGAGGACCTGTGAGCGAGCCCGCCAGATGCTGCTGCGCCAGGGACGGTCCTACAAAGCCGCTGCTGACCGTCGGAGGACACCGGCCCCGAACTACAAAGTGGGTCAGCGAGTTTGGCTTTCGACCAAACATATTCCACTCCGGGTGGAGTCCAAGAAGCTCGCTCCCAGGTTCGTTGGGCCCTTCCCCATCACAAAAATAATCAACCCTGTCACCGTGAAGCTGATGCTCCCAAGGTCTATGCGGGTCCACCCTACTTTTCACGTCAGCCTACTCAAGCCAGCCCGGGAGTCCCCTCTGGTCCCGCCTTCCAGGCCCCCTCCTCCCCCCCGGTTTGTGGATGGGGGCCCTGTCTTCTCTGTGAAACGGCTGTTGTCATCTCGTCGGAGGGGCAGGGGGTTTCAATATCTGGTGGACTGGGAGGGCTATGGGCCTGAGGAGCGTTCCTGGGTACCGTCTGCGTTTATCGTGGATGATTCGCTCATTCGGGACTTCCACGTTGCGCATCCAGGGGCCCCAGGGCCGTCTGGGGCCGGCCGTTAAGGGAGGGGTACTGTCATATGTGTGTGTGTTCCGGGTTTTGTCTTCCCCCCCTGTTTCACACACACCTGCTCATGTGAGCATCTTCATCACCTGTGCCTCGTTCACCCTAATTACCCCTTGTATATAACCTCGTGTCTCATTTCCTCTCGTTGCCAGTTCGTTGTACCTTGTCGTCGCGTTCCAGCATTCCTTGTTTCCACGTCATAGATTCACAGTAAGACCTGACCCTGTTCCGAT
>NW_026902938.1:0-568 GCF_024500385.1 Phyllopteryx taeniolatus | reverse complement strand
TCAGCCACTCGCTCAAACTTAAGGTTCAAAATTATCCGAAATCACAAGGTCGTAATGTTACAATTTTAGTCAATAAAGGCCTACTACTGGAGCGTACGGAATGCTTTGACGGTCGCCGCTCGACCCCAACCCGTCCAGAACTTGGGGAGACCCCCCTTAAGGTGGATTCACATCGATCGAGTATGTCGAACGTCAGCCCACTCGCTCAAACTTAAGGGTTCAAAAGTTCTGCCGAAATCACATAGGTCGTCATGTTACAATTTAGTCAATAAAGGCCTACTACTGAGCGAAAAGGAATGCTTTGACGCAACCTTTCGCCGCACGACCTCCGAGAGCTTTAAAAGACCTCGTCTGAAAGGTGGATTCAGAACGATCGAGTGTCGAATGTCAGCCCACTCGCTCAAACTTAAGGGTTCAAAAGTTATGGCCGAAATCACATAGGTCGTCATGTACAATTTAGTCAATAAAGGCCTACTAATGGAGCGAAAAGGAATGCTTTGACGCAAGCCTTTCGGCCGCACGACCTCCGAGAGGCTTGGAAAGACCTCGTCTGAAAGTGGATTCACAA
>NW_026902937.1:0-569 GCF_024500385.1 Phyllopteryx taeniolatus | reverse complement strand
GCTCATGCTGGAAGGGAGAGCTCCATGCTGGAAGGGAGAGCTGTCGGAGCTCCTTCCGGGCGTCGGATCAGACGCTTCAGAGCTCCATGCTGGAAGGGAGATCTCCATGCTGGAAGGGAGAGCTATCGGAGCTCCCTACCGGGCGTCAGATCAGACGCTTCAGAGCTCCATGCTGGAAGGGAGATCTCCATGCTGGAAGGGAGAGCTCCATGCTGGAAGGGAGAGCTCCATGCTTGATGCCAGAGGTCCATGCTTGATGCCAGAGGTCCATGCTTGATGCCAGAGGTACATTGCGGAAGTCGGAGCTCCCTTCCGGGCGTCGGATCAGACGCTTCAGAGCTCCATGCTTGATGCCAGAGGTCCATGCTTGATGCCAGAGGTCCATGCTTGAATGCCAGAGTACATTGCGGGAAGTCGAGCTCCCTCCGGGCGTCAGATCAGACGCTTCAGAGCTCCATGCTGGAAGGGAGATCTCCATGCTGGAAGGGAGAGCTGTCGGAGCTCCCTTCCGGGCGTCGGATCAGACGCTTCAGAGCTCCATGCTGGAAGGGAGATCCCATGCTGAAGGG
>NW_026902936.1:0-571 GCF_024500385.1 Phyllopteryx taeniolatus | reverse complement strand
CAGCGTACACCATAAACTCTCTACACTCCCGATTGGCTGTCCCCAATGCGGGTTCCTCCCACCCTCCGCCGCCGTTCGTAATATAGACGCCATTGCCGTTCAAGGTAAGCTTCCTTTGATTAATTTCTTCACTTTACATCGTTTTTAATGTCCGTCCAATGACTTATTTGCGTCGTCGAATGAATTTGTTTGTGTCCACACACGTTGCTTCCGAGTCATTAGTGGAACAGTTCAACAGGTGTCTGTGAAAATTCGAACTGAATGTTGATATAATAGTATTCAGCCTATTACATCGTTTTTATTGGGTTAAAATGACTTTTTTGCGGCGAATTAATTTGTTTGTGTGCACACACGTTGTTCCCGATTCATGGGTACAGCAACAGTTCAACAGGTGTCTGTGAAAAATTCGAACTGAATGTTGATATAATAGTATTCAGCCTATTACATCGTTTTTATTGGGTTAAAATGACTTTTTTGCGGCGAATTAATTTGTTTGTGTGCACACACGTTGTTCCCGATTCATGAGTACAGCAACAATTCAACAGGTGTCTGTGAAAAATTCGAACTGAAT
>NW_026902935.1:0-575 GCF_024500385.1 Phyllopteryx taeniolatus | reverse complement strand
AATGAAGATGTTGAGGTTCGCTCTCGGAGTGACCAGGTTGGATAAAATTAGAAATGAGCTCATCAGAGGGACAGCCAAGGTTCGATGTTTTGGAGACAAAGTTAGAGAGAGCAGACTTCAATGGTTTGGACACGTCCAGAGGAGAGAGAGTGAGTATATTGGTAGAAGGATGATGAGGATGGAGCTGCCAGGCAAGAGAGCTAGAGGAAGACCAAAGAGAAGGTTGATGGATGTCGTGAGGGAAGACATTATGGCAGTTGGTGTTCGAGAGGAGGATGCAGGAGATAGGCTCTCATGGAAAAGGATGACGCGCTGTGGCGACCCCTAACGGGACAAGCCGAAAGGAAAAGAAGAAGAAGAAGAGGGGTGAGCCAGTCCGGGAAGACGAAGAAAGATTTTGAGAAGCAGTGGCTCACCATTGCCGCCATCAAAGACGCCATCTGGATCTCCAGAAACTTTCTAGTAAGGAGGCACAGACAGACCCCCACCCCCTGTGGCTGTGCTCCGGATGGCTGCAGCAACTATCAAAGCTTCATGCGGCAAGCCAAGGACACAGCCACCAAGAACAGTCGTCT
>NW_026902934.1:0-575 GCF_024500385.1 Phyllopteryx taeniolatus | reverse complement strand
TCTTTATTTGCATGTATGTCCAAAAAACACATCGTTGTGCTATCGAACAATGCAAACAAAAACTAGCAGACATTCCAACACCTTTCGTCCCGCTTACCGTTAACATCTTAAACAGTTCACTTACAATTGCATTGTAAACATGCTGCCAAATTTGTCTGAGATTGTTGTCCCATCTCTGTCGGGCCAATTATACATGATTCGTGCATTCACTGTAGTAGTCTCGCCACTCTGCAACAATTTGCATATCTGTTGTTGACCAATACTGGCCACTGTGGTTGAGAAGTATCTGCACATTTGCACAATGGACACTGTTCCAGATTATCGCACTACGTTTCGCTTTATACTGCTTATATTTCTCGAAGTCTCTTCACGTTTTGCAAAATTTGTCACTGTACCAGTATTATTGCTCGATCAGTCAGTTCAAATTGGCTCTAAATTGCTAGAGGACTCTGCATCATCTTGCACAATTGTCAAAAAAATAAAAATAACACAAAATTTGCATTGACATGACCACATTACCGCTAACCTTTCATTGCTCAGTGATTCTCTGTACTTTGGTCTCATGTGATTATGTC
>NW_026902933.1:0-578 GCF_024500385.1 Phyllopteryx taeniolatus | reverse complement strand
CTCCAGCACCCCCGAATAGACCTTACCAGGGATGCTGAGGAGTGTGATGCCCCTGTAGTTGGAACACACCCTCCGGTCCCCCTTCTTAAAAAGGGGGACCACCACCCCAGTCTGCAAATCAAGAGGCACTGTCCCCGATGTCCGAGCGACGTTGCAGAGGCGTGTCAACCAGGACAGCCCCACAACATCCAGAGCCTTGCCACCGATGACCTTTTTCACCAACTCGGTGACCTCAACCCCAGAGACAGGAGTGTTCTGCTCATCACGGCTTGTCCATAACGAACACCATGTTCAAGCATAAGGGTGTCCACACGTGCACTTGGCACCAGGACACCCTAGGTCGCAGTTCGATGATCGACTTTGTGGACGTGTCATCGGACTTGCGGCCGCATGTCTTGGACACTCTGGTGAAGAGAGGGGCGGAGCTGTCAACTGATCACCACCTGGTGGTGAGTTGGCTCCGATGGTGGGGGAAGATGCCGGTCCGACGTGGCAGGCCCAAACGTATTGTGAGGGTCTGCTGGGAACGTCTGGCAGAATCCCCTGTCAGAAGGAGTTTCAACTCCCACCTCCGACAC
>NW_026902932.1:0-579 GCF_024500385.1 Phyllopteryx taeniolatus | reverse complement strand
CCAGCATGGAGCTCTCCTTCCAGCATGGAGCTCTCCCTTCCAGCATGGAGCTCTGAAGCGTCTGATCCGACGCCCGGAAGGGGAGCTCCGACTTCCCGCATGGACCTCTGGCATCAAGCATGGACCTCTGGCATCAGCATGGAGCTCTCCCCTTCCAGCATGGAGCTCTCCCTTCCAGCATGGAGCTCTGAAGCGTCTTATCTGACGCCCGGAAGGGAGCTCCGACTTCCCGCATGGACTTCTGGCATCAAGCATGGAGCTCTCCCTCAACATGGACTTCTCCCTTCCAGCATGGAGCTTGCAGCGTCTGATCTACGCCCGATAGGAGCCCGACTTCCCGCATGGACCTTGGCATCAAGCAAGGGAGCTCTCCCCTTCCAGCATGGACTCTGAAGCGTCTGATCTGACGCCCGGTAGGAGCTCCGACTTCCCCCCCAATGTAAAAAGAAATATAACACCTCTTGGCATCAAGCTGGACCTCTGGCATCAAGCATGGAGCTCTCCCTTCCACATGGAGCTCTGAAGCGTCTGATCTGACGCCCGGAAGGGAGCTCCGACTTCCCGCATACTTCTGGCATC
>NW_026902931.1:0-579 GCF_024500385.1 Phyllopteryx taeniolatus | reverse complement strand
TTCACACGGCCTTCCCGCATTGCACTGGGATTTTAGTGATGAAAACTGAGTTTTCCAAAAATTCCACAAAGTTTTTGGAGTGAGAACAATGCAAGCACATTTGGCGTGAATTTTTGGAATCAGAATCAGATCAGAATCATCTTTATTTGCCAAGTATGTCCAAAACACACAAGGAATTTGTCTCCGGTAGTTGGAGCCGCTCTAGTACAACAGACAGTCAATTTACAGAACACTTTGGAGACATAAAGACATTGACAAAAAACAACAACAAACAACAATTGTGCAAAAAGATGCAGAGTCCTCAGTTCGAATGGCTAATATCGCAATAGTCCGGTGCAATGACCATTGTGCAAAGGGCACTGAGACTTCAAGGAGTGTATGCGGTTTAAAGTGACGAGTAGTGCGATAATCTGGGACAATGGTTGTGCAAATGTTACAGATACTCCTCAATCAGTGTGCAAATGGAGCAGATGCTACTCTGGCATGAGTGGCCACTATATGCAAATAGTGCAGCACGGCGAGACAACTACAGTGAGTTGGGCGTCTTTGTCGGCGATCGTCAGTAGCTTGCTAGCGGTT
>NW_026902930.1:0-580 GCF_024500385.1 Phyllopteryx taeniolatus | reverse complement strand
GGCAGACTTTTGAGTGCTTAAGTTGAGCCAGTGGGCTGACGTTCTGACACACTCGATATGCGTGAATCCACCTTTCAGCGGAGGCCACCCCCGAGTCTCTGGACTGGTTTTGGGGCCGAGCGGCGACCGTCAACATTCAATATTTCGCTCCAGTAGTAGCCTTTATGCCTAAATTGTACATGAGGAACTGTGAATTTGGCGCCACTTTTTAGGTGCTTAGTTTCAAACTAGTGGGCTAGATTTGAAACAACACGATCGTTGCGTAATCCACGTTCCTGGAGTTCAGGGACGGAGGCCGACACGAGTCTCTGGACGGTTGTGGGGAGACCCGAGCGGCGACCGTCAAAACATTCAGTTTCGCTCCAGTAGTAGGCCTTTATTGGCCTAATTGTAACATAGAGGACCTCTGTGGATTTGGCCGCGACTTTTAGGGTGCATAATTTCCACGAACTCGTGGGCTAAGATTTGATAGACAAACGATTCGGTGAATCCAGCTTTCAGGGGAGGCCTACCCCGAGTCTCTGGACGGTTTTGGGGCCGAGCGGCGTCCGTCCTATTACATTCATTTGCCCAGTAGTAG
>NW_026902929.1:0-581 GCF_024500385.1 Phyllopteryx taeniolatus | reverse complement strand
GTTCAGCTCTGACTGATACCACACCGTTGGGATCGCCACGGGTTCGGGGACATTGCCGCACGACAAGCACCACAAACCTTACGGCACAGCTGTAGCTGCGGCCTCGGCGCTCACATCGCAATGGAGGCGCGGACACACTGTCCACTCGGACATCGATGTGCCCCGCTCTCTGGAACATGAGCAAAGTTCTGTCGGATCGGTGGGTGGAGTTGAATACTCCATCTGACAGAGGGATCTCCGGCCAGACGTTCCCAGCAGACCTCACAATACGTATGGGCTGCCACGTCGCTGGCATCTGTCCCCACCTATCGGAGCCCACTCACCACGAGGTGGTGCTCAGTTGACAGCTACGGCCCTCTCATTCAACCCGAGTGTCCAAGACATGCGGCGTCAAGTCCGATGACACGACCACAAATCGATCATCGAACTGCGCGACCTAGGGTGTCCTGGTGCCAAGTGCACGTGTGGACACCTTATAGCTTGAGTAGACATGGTGTTCGTTAAGGAACACTCCGTGACAAGCACAGCAAGTCACACACACAGGTACACGCTCGGACGATCGGTGCGTTCCTCAGATCGGG
>NW_026902928.1:0-55492 GCF_024500385.1 Phyllopteryx taeniolatus | reverse complement strand
CAGACTCAGAATCAGAATCAGAATCATCTTTATTTGCCAAGTATGTCCAAAACACACAAGGAATTTGTCTCCGGTAGTTGGAGCCGCTCTAGTACAACAGACAGTCAATTGACAGAACACTTTGGAGACATAAAGACATTGACAAAAAACAACAACAAACAACAATTGTGCAAAAAGATGCAGAGTCCTCAGTTCGAATGGCTAATATCGCAATAGTCCGGTGCAATGACCATTGTGCAAAGGGCACTGAGACTTCAAGGAGTGTATGCGGTTTAAAGTGACGAGTACTGCGATAATCTGGGACAATGGTTGTGCAAATGTTACAGATACTCCTCAATCAGTGTGCAAATGGAGCAGATGCTACTCTGGCATGAGTGGCCACTATATGCAAATAGTGCAGCACGGCGAGACAACTACAGTGAGTGCACGAGTAATACATAATACAGAAATGTGACAACGAACTCAAGTCAAAAAATTGCCAGCTTGATGTAATGGAATTGTAAGTTAGCTGTTCAAGAAGTTGATTGCAAGAGGGAAGAAGCTGTTGGAATGTCTACTAGTTCTAGTTTGCATTGATCGGTAGCGCCTACCTGAGGGAAGGAGCTGGAAGAGCTGGTGACCAGGGTGGGGAGGGTCCGAGAGGATTTTGCACGCCCTTGTCTTAGTTCTGGCAGCGTGCAAGTCCTCAAGGGTGGGTAGGGGGGGTACCGACAATCCTTTCAGCAGTTTTGATTGTCCGTTGCAGTCGGAGTTTGTCCTTTTTTGTAGCAGCACCAAACCAGACTGTGATGGAAGAACACAGGACTGATTCGATGACCGCTGTGTAGAACTGTCTCAGCAGCTCCGGTGGCAGGCCATGCTTTCTCAGAAGCCGCAGGAAGTACATCCTCTGCTGGGCCTTTTTGAGGACGGAGTTGATGTTGGTCGCCCACTTCAGGTCCTGGGAGATTGTAATTCCCAGGAACTTGAAGGTCTCGACGGTTGACACAAGGCAGCTGGACAGCGTGAGGGGCAGCTGTGGCGAAGGATGCCTCCTGAAGTCCACGATCATCTCTACAGTCTTGAGCGTGTTCAGCTCCAGGTTGTGTCGGCCGCACCACAGCTCCAGCCGCTCCGCTTCCTGTCGATATGCAGACTCGTCACCGTCCTTGATGAGGCCGATGACAGTGGTGTCATCTGCAAACTTCAGGAGTTTGACAGTCGGGTTCGCTGAGGTGCAGTCGTTCGTGTAGAGAGAGAAGAGCAGTGGAGAGAGGACACAACCTTGGGGCGCCCCAGTGCTGATGCTGCGTGTGGATGAGGTGGCCTCCCCCAGCCTGACCTGCTGTGTCCTGCCCGTCAGAAAGCTGTAAATCCACTGGCAGATGGCAGGTGAGACGCTGAGCTGGAGAAGCTTGGATGAAAGGAGTTCAGGGATGATGGTGTTGAACGCTGAGCTGAAGTCCACGAACAGGATCCTCGCGTAGGTCCCTGCACTGTCGAGGTGTTCTAGGATGAAGTGCAGTCCCATGTTGACTGCATCATCCGCAGATCTGTTCGCCTGGTATGCAAACTGCAGGGGGTCCAGCAGGGGACCTGTGACACTCTTGAGGTGGTCCAGCACAAGACGTTCAAAGGACTTCATGACCACAGATGTCAAAGCGACAGGCCTGTAGTCATTCAGACCCGAGATTGCAGGTTTCTTGGGGACTGGGATGATGGTGGAGCGTTTGAAGCAGGATGGAACTTCGCACATTTCCAGTGATCTGTTGAAGATCTGAGTGAAGACTGGCGCGAGCTGGTCCGCGCAGACTTTGAGGCAGGATGGAGACACGTGGTCCGGGCCTGCCGCTTTGTTAATCTTTTGTTGTTTGAAGATGCGTCTCACATCCTGTTCATGGATGGTTAACGCAGAGGTCAGAGGTGTGATTGTGGTCGCGGGTGCGGCCGGGTTGGTGTGTGGTGTGAAACTGTCCTTTTCAAATCTGCAGTAGAAGGTATTCAAGTCGTTGGCTAGTGTGCTATTGTTCTCAGCTTGGGGGGATCGTCGCTTGTAATTAGTCAGCGACTGGAATGCATGCCAGACTGATTTAGAGTCGTTTGCGCTAAACTGTTTTTCCAACTTTGCTGTATAGATCCTCTTTGCAATGTTAATTTCTTTGGTCAGCTGGTTTCTAGCTCGATTATACAGGGCCCTGTCCCCACTCTGATATGCGTCCTCCTTAGCTTGGCGAAGCTGCTTAAGTTTAGCAGTGAACCACGGCTTATTGTTGTTGAATGTGCAAAATGATTTTGTTGGAACACAGACCTCTTCACAGAAACTGATATAGGATGTGACAGTGTCCGTATATTCATCCAGGCTGCCAGCTGAATTTTCAAAGACACTCCAGTCTGTGCAGTCTAAGCAGCTTTGAAGTTCCATCTTGGCTTCATTTGTCCACTTTTTGACTGTTTTCACTGTAGGCTTCGCACATTTAAGTTCTTGCCTGTACGTCGGTATTAAGTGAATTAAGCAGTGATCAGACGAGGCCAAGCCTGCGCGAGGTATAGCACGGTATGCGTTTTTTACCGTGGTGTAGCAGTGGTCTAAAGTATTATTTTCCCTGGTAGGACAGTCGATGTGCTGCTTGTATTTAGGGAGTTCGTGGTTGAGTTTAGGTTTGTTAAAGTCCCCGAGAATAATGAGGGGTGAGTCGGGGTGTTTTTTTTCAATTTCGTTGACTTGATCGGCGAGCGTTAGCAATGCGGCGTTCGTGTTAGCTTGAGGCGGAATATAGACGCCAGCGAGAATGAATGATGCAAACTCACGTGGGGAGTAGAATGGTTTACAGTTTACGAATAGCGACTCCAAATGCGGGCTGCAGTGTGTGCTGAGCACCGTGACGTCCGTACACCATTTTTCGTTGATATAGAGGCATATCCCGCCGCCCTTTGTTTTCCCCGATGATTCCATGTCGCGGTCCGCTCGATGAATATGGAAACCGGGAAGCATAACAGCGCCATCGGGTACAGCGTTGCAAAACCAGGTCTCCGTGAAGCACATGGCCGCGGAACGTCCGAAGTCTTTACTGGTCTTTAACAGAAGATGAAGCTTGTCCATTTTGTTGGGTAGGGAGCGTACATTCGCGAGGTGGATCGACGGGAACGCCAATCTGTGTCCTCTCTTGCGGAGTTTCACCTGAATGCCTGCTCGCTTCCCTCTGTGGCGACGCTTCCGTCTCCATGCGCCGAAAACCGCGGACGCCGCTCCGGTGAGTAACTCGGGGAAAAAACTGAGCGGATATTCGAAAGTTGGTGACAGAAAGACCGGAGTAGACTCCTTGATGGTTAGCAGGTCTCCCCATGTGTAAGTGAGTTGTGTAAGGTCTCCAAAGACGGACGAAAAACACAAAAAACACAAAAACAAAGACAATACTAGAGAGCGGGTTACCGAGGCGACCACACTGGTAGGCGACCACACTGGTAGGCGCCATCTTGAACCTCCCTTGAAAGGTGGATTCACAACAATCGAGTGTGTCCAACGTCAACCCACTCGCTCAAACTTAAGGGTTAAAAAGTTCTACCAAATTCACATCGGTCGTCATGTTACAATTTAGTCAAGAAAGGCCTACTACTGGCGCGAAACGGAATGCTTCAACGCTCGCCTTTCGGCCGCACGACCTCCGAGAGGCTTGGAAGAGACCTCATCTGAAAGGTGGATTCACAACGATCGAGTGTGTCGAACGTCAGCCCACTTGCTCAAACTTAGGGGTTCAAAAGATCTGCCGAAATCACATAGGTCTTCATGTTACAATTTCGTCAATAAAGCCCTACTACTGGAGCGAAATGGAATGCTTTGACGGTCGCCGCTCGGCCCCACAACCGTCCAGAGTCTTGGGGGAGACCTCCCCTGAAAGGTAGATTCACAACGATCAAGTGTGTCGAACGTCAGCCCACTCGCTCAAACTTAAGGGTTAAAAAGTTCTGCCGAAATCACATAGGTCGTCATGTTACATTTTAGTTAATAAAGGCCTAATACTGGAGCGAAACGGAATGCTTCGACGCTCGCCTTTCAGCCGCACGACCTCCGAGAGGCTTGGAAGAGACCTCGTCTAAAAGGTGGATTCACAACGATCGAGTGTGTCGAACGTCACCCAACTGGCTCAAACTTAAGGGTTCAAAAGTCCTGCCGAAATCACATAGGTCGTCATGTTACAATTTAGTCAATATAGGCATACTACTGGAGCGAAACGGAATGCTTTGACGGTAGCCGCTCGGCTCCACAGCCGTCCAGAGTCTTGGGGGAGACCTCCCCTGAAAGGTGGATTCACAACGATCAAGTGTGTCGAACAACAGCCCACTCGCTCAAACTTAAGGGTAAAAAAGTTCTGCCGAAATCACATAGGTCGTCATGTTACAATTTAGTCAAGAAAGGCCTACTACTGGCGCGAAACGGAATGCTTCGACGCTCGCCTTTCGGCCGCACGACCTCCGAGAGGCTTGGAAGAGACCTCATCTGAAAGGTGGATTCACAACGATCGAGTGTGTCGAACGTCAGCCCACTTGCTCAAACTTAGGGGTTCAAAAGATCTGCCGAAATCACATAGGTCTTCATGTTACAATTTCGTCAATAAAGCCCTACTACTGGAGCGAAACGGAATGCTTTGACGGTCGCCGCTCGGCCCCACAACCGTCCAGAGTCTTGGCGGAGACCTCCCCTGAAAGGTAGATTCACAACGATCAATTGTATCGAACGTCAGCCCACTCGCTCAAACTTAAGGGTTAAAAGGTTCTGCCGAAATCACATAGGTCGTCATGTTACAATTTAGGTAATAAAGGCCTAATACTGGAGCGAAACGGAATGCTTTGACGCTCGCCTTTCAGCCGCACGACCTCCGAGAGGCTTGGAAGAGACCTCAACTAAAAGGTGGATTCACAACGATCGAGTGTGTCGAACGTCAGCCCACTAGCTCAAACTTAAGGGTTCAAAAGTTCTGCCGAAATCACATAGGTCGTCATGTTACAATTTAGTCAATAAAGGCCTACTACTGGAGCGAAACGGAATGCTTTGACAGTCGTCGCTCGGCCCCACAGCCGTCCAGAATCTTGGGGGAGACCTCCCCTGAAAGGTGGATTCACAGCGATCGAGTGTGTCGAACGTCAGCCAACTCGCTCAAACTTAAGGGTTAAAAGGTTCTGCCAAAATCACATAGGTCGTCATGTTACAATTTCGTCAATAAATGCCTACTACTGGACCGAGTCGGAATGCTTTGACGGTCGCCGCTCGACCCACAACCGTCCAGAATCTTGGCGGAGACCTCCCCTGAAAGGTGGATTCACAACATTCGAGTGTGTCGAACTTCACCCCACTAGCTTAAACTTCAGGGTTCAAAGATTCTGCCGAAATCACATTGGTCGTCATGTTACAATTTAGTCAATAAAGGCCTACGACTGGGGCCAAACGGAATGCTTTGACGCTTGCCGTTCGGCCCCGCAACCTTCCAGAGACTTAAAGGAGACCACCTCTGAAAGGTGGATTCACAACGAACGATTGTGTCGAATGTCACCCCACTAGCTCAAACTTAAGGGTTCAAAAATTCTGCTGAAATCACATAGGTCGTCATGTTACAATTTAGTAAATAAAGGCACACTACTGGAGCGAAACGGAATGCTTTGACGTTCGCCGCTTGGCCCCGCAACCATTCAGAGATTTGGGGCAGACCTCCCCTGAAAGGTGGATTAACAACGATTGAGTGTGTCGAACGTCAACCCACTCGCTCAAACTTAAGGGTTCAAAAGTTCTGCCGAAATCACATAGGTCGTCATATTACAATTTAGTCAATAAAGGCCTACGACTGGAGCGAAACGGAATGCTTCGACGCTCGCCTTTCGGCCGCATGACCTCCGAGAGGCTTGGAAGAGACCTCATCTGTAAGGTGGATTCACAACGATCGGGTGTGTCGAACGTCACCCCACTGGCTCAAACTTAAGGGTTCAAAAGTTCTGCCGAAATCACATAGGTCGTCATGTTACAATTAAGTAAATAAAGGCCGACTACTGGAGCGAAACGGAATGCTTTGACGTTCGCCGCTTGTCCCCACAACCATTCAGAGATTTGGGGCAGACCTCCCCTGAAAGGTGGATTCACAACGAACGAGTGTGTCGAACGTCAACCCACTCGCTCAAACTTAAGGGTTCAAAAGTTCTGCCGAAATCACATAGGTCGTCATATTACAATTTAGTCAATAAAGGCCTACGACTGGAGCGAAACGGAATGCTTCGACGCTCGCCTTTCGGCCGCATGACCTCCGAGAGGCTTGGAAGAGACCTCATCTGAAAGGTGGATTCACAACGATCGCGTGTGTCGAACGTCACCCCACTGGCTCAAACAAAAGGGTTCAAAAGTTCTGCTGAAATCACATAGGTCGTCATATTACAATTTAGTCAATAAAGGCCTACGACTGGAGCGAAACGGAATGCTTCGACGCTCGCCTTTCAGCCGCACGACCTCCGAGAGGCTTGGAAGAGACCTCATCTGAAAGGTGGATTCACAACGATCGAGTGTGTCGAACGTCAGCCCACTTGATCAAACTTAGGGGTTCAAAAGATCTGCCGAAATCACATAGGTCTTCATGTTACAATTTATCCAATAAAGCCCTACTACTGGAGCGAAACGGAATGCTTTGACGGTCGCCGCTCGGCCCCACAACCGTCCAGAGTCTTGGGGGAGACCTCCCCTGAAAGGTAGATTCACAACGATCAATTGTATCGAACGTCAGCCCACTCGCTCAAACTTAAGGGTTAAAAAGTTCTGCCGAAATCACATAGGTCGTCATGTTACAATTTAGGTAATAAAGGCCTAATACTGGAGCGAAACGGAATGCTTTGACGCTCGCCTTTCAGCCGCACGACCTCCGAGAGGCTTGGAAGAGACCTCAACTAAAAGGTGGATTCACAACGATCGAGTGTGTCGAACGTCAGCCCACTAGCTCAAACTTAAGGGTTCAAAAGTTCTGCCGAAATCACATAGGTCGTCATGTTACAATTTAGTCAATAAAGGCCTACTACTGGAGCGAAACGGAATGCTTTGACAGTCGTCGCTCGGCCCCACAGCCGTCCAGAATCTTGGGGGAGACCTCCCCTGAAAGGTGGATTCACAGCGATCGAGTGTGTCGAACGTCAGCCCACTCGCTCAAACTTAAGGGTTAAAAGGTTCTGCCAAAATCACATAGGTCGTCATGTTACAATTTCGTCAATAAATGCCTACTACTGGACCGAGTCGGAATGCTTTGACGGTCGCCGCTCGACCCACAACCGTCCAGAATCTTGGCGGAGACCTCCCCTGAAAGGTGGATTCACAACATTCGAGTGTGTCGAACTTCACCCCACTAGCTTAAACTTCAGGGTTCAAAGATTCTGCCGAAATCACATTGGTCGTCATGTTACAATTTAGTCAATAAAGGCCTACGACTGGGGCCAAACGGAATGCTTTGACGCTTGCCGTTCGGCCCCGCAACCTTCCAGAGACTTAAAGGAGACCACCTCTGAAAGGTGGATTCACAACGAACGATTGTGTCGAATGTCACCCCACTAGCTCAAACTTAAGGGTTCAAAAATTCTGCTGAAATCACATAGGTCGTCATGTTACAATTTAGTAAATAAAGGCACACTACTGGAGCGAAACGGAATGCTTTGACGTTCGCCGCTTGGCCCCGCAACCATTCAGAGATTTGGGGCAGACCTCCCCTGAAAGGTGGATTAACAACGATTGAGTGTGTCGAACGTCAACCCACTCGCTCAAACTTAAGGGTTCAAAAGTTCTGCCGAAATCACATAGGTCGTCATATTACAATTTAGTCAATAAAGGCCTACGACTGGAGCGAAACGGAATGCTTCGACGCTCGCCTTTCGGCCGCATGACCTCCGAGAGGCTTGGAAGAGACCTCATCTGTAAGGTGGATTCACAACGATCGGGTGTGTCGAACGTCACCCCACTGGCTCAAACTTAAGGGTTCAAAAGTTCTGCCGAAATCACATAGGTCGTCATGTTACAATTAAGTAAATAAAGGCCGACTACTGGAGCGAAACGGAATGCTTTGACGTTCGCCGCTTGTCCCCACAACCATTCAGAGATTTGGGGCAGACCTCCCCTGAAAGGTGGATTCACAACGAACGAGTGTGTCGAACGTCAACCCACTCGCTCAAACTTAAGGGTTCAAAAGTTCTGCCGAAATCACATAGGTCGTCATATTACAATTTAGTCAATAAAGGCCTACGACTGGAGCGAAACGGAATGCTTCGACGCTCGCCTTTCGGCCGCATGACCTCCGAGAGGCTTGGAAGAGACCTCATCTGAAAGGTGGATTCACAACGATCGCGTGTGTCGAACGTCACCCCACTGGCTCAAACAAAAGGGTTCAAAAGTTCTGCTGAAATCACATAGGTCGTCATGTTACAATTTAGTCAATAAAGGCCTACTACTGGCGCGAAACGGAATGCTTCGACGCTCGCCTTTCGGCCGCACGACCTCCGAGAGGCTTGGAAGAGACCTCATCTGAAAGGTGGATTCACAACGATCGAGTGTGTCGAACGTCACCCCACTGGCTCAAACTTCAGGGTTCAAAGATTCTGCCGAAATCACATTGGTTGTGATGTTACAATTTAGTCAATAAAGGCCTACGACTGGGGCCAAACGGAATGCTTTGACGCTTGCCGTTCAGCCCCACAACCTTCCAGAGACTTAAAGGAGACCACCGCTGAAAGGTGGATTCACAACGAACGATTGTGTCGAATGTCACCCCACTAGCTCAAACTTAAGGGTTCAAAAATTCTGCCGAAATCACATAGGTCGTCATGTTACAATTTAGTAAATAAAGGCACACTACTGGAGCGAAACGGAATGCTTTGACGTTCGCCGCTTGGCCCCGCAACCATTCAGAGATTTGGGGCAGACCTCCCCTGAAAGGTGGATTCACAACGATTGAGTGTGTCGAAAGTCAACCCACTCGCTCAAACTTAAGGGTTCAAAAGTTCTGCCGAAATCACATAGGTCGTCATATTACAATTTAGTCAATAAAGGCCTACGACTGGAGCGAAACGGAATGCTTCGACGCTCGCCTTTCGGCCGCATGACCTCCGAGAGGCTTGGAAGAGACCTCATCTGAAAGGTGGATTCACAACGATCGGGTGTGTCGAACGTCACCCCACTGGCTCAAACTTAAGGGATCAAAAGTTCTGCCGAAATCACATAGGTCGTCATGTTACAATTTAGTAAATAAAGGCCGACTACTGGAGCGAAACGGAATGCTTTGACGTTCGCCGCTTGTCCCCACAACCATTCAGAGATTTGGGGCAGACCTCCCCTGAAAGGTGGATTCACAACGAACGAGTGTGTCGAACGTCAACCCACTCGCTCAAACTCAAGCGTTCAAAAGTTCTGCCGAAATCACATAGGTCGTCATATTACAATTTAGTCAATAAAGGCCTACGACTGGAGCGAAACGGAATGCTTCGACGCTCGCCTTTCGGCCGCACGACCTCCGAGAGGCTTGGAAGAGACCTCATCTGAAAGGTGGATTCACAACGATCGCGTGTGTCGAACGTCACCCCACTGGCTCAAACAAAAGGGTTCAAAAGTTCTACTGAAATCACATAGGTCGTCATGTTACAATTTAGTCAATAAAGGCCTACGACTGGGGCCAAACGGAATGCTTTGACGCTTGCCGTTCGGCCCCACAACCTTCCAGAGACTTAAAGGAGACCACCTCTGAAAGGTGGATTCACAACGAACGATTGTGTCGAATGTCACCCCACTAGCTCAAACTTAAGGGTTCAAAAATTCTGCCGAAATCACATAGGTCATCATGTTACAATTTAGTAAATAAAGGCACACTACTGGAGCGAAACGGAATGCTTTGACGTTCGCCGCTTGGCCCCGCAACCATTCAGAGATTTGGGGCAGACCTCCCCTGAAAGATGGATTCACAACGATTGAGTGTGTCGAACGTCAACCCACTCGCTCAAACTTAAGGGTTCAAAAGTTCTGGCGAAATCACATAGGTCGTCATATTACAATTTAGTCAATAAAGGCCTACGACTGGAGCGAAACGGAATGCTTCGACGCTCGCCTTTCAGCCGCACGACCTCCGAGAGGCTTGGAAGAGACCTCATCTGAAAGGTGGATTCACAACGATCGAGTGTGTCGAACGTCAGCCCACTGGCTCAAACAAAAGGGTTCAAAAGTTCTACTGAAATCACATAGGTTGTCATGTTACAATTTAGTCAATAAAGGCCTACGACTGGGGCCAAACGGAATGCTTTGACGCTTGCCGTTCGGCCCCACAACCTTCCAGAGACTTAAAGGAGACCACCTCTGAAAGGTGGATTCACAACGAACGATTGTGTCGAATGTCACCCCACTAGCTCAAACTTAAGGGTTCAAAAATTCTGCCGAAATCAAATAGGTCGTCATGTTACAATTTAGTAAATAAAGGCACACTACTGGAGCGAAACGGAATGCTTTGACGTTCGCCGCTTGGCCCCGCAACCATTCAGAGATTTGGGGCAGACCTCCCCTGAAAGATGGATTCACAACGATTGAGTGTGTCGAACGTCAACCCACTCGCTCAAACTTAAGGGTTCAAAAGTTCTGGCGAAATCACATAGGTCGTCATATTACAATTTAGTCAATAAAGGCCTACGACTGGAGCGAAACGGAATGCTTCGACGCTCGCCTTTCAGCCGCACGACCTCCGAGAGGCTTGGAAGAGACCTCATCTGAAAGGTGGATTCACAACGATCGAGTGTGTCGAACGTCAGCCCACTTGATCAAACTTAGGGGTTCAAAAGATCTGCCGAAATCACATAGGTCTTCATGTTACAATTTCGTCAATAAAGCCCTACTACTGGAGCGAAACGGAATGCTTTGACGGTCGCCGCTCGGCCCCACAACCGTCCAGAGTCTTGGGGGAGACCTCCCCTGAAAGGTAGATTCACAACGATCAATTGTCTCGAACGTCAGCCCACTCGTTCAAACTTAAGGGTTAAAAAGTTCTGCCGAAATCACATAGGTCGTCATGTTACAATTTAGGTAATAAAGGCCTAATACTGGAGCGAAACGGAATGCTTCGACGCTCGCCTTTTAGCCGCACGACCTCCGAGAGGCTTGGAAGAGACCTCAACTAAAAGGTGGATTCACAACGATCGAGTGTGTCGAACGTCAGCCCACTAGCTCAAACTTAAGGGTTCAAAAGTTCTGCCGAAATCACATAGGTCGTCATGTTACAATTTAGTCAATAAAGGCCTACTACTGGAGCGAAACGGAATGCTTTGACAGTCGTCGCTCGGCCCCACAGCCGTCCAGAATCTTGGGGGAGACCTCCCCTGAAAGGTGGATTCACAACGATCGAGTGTGTCGAACGTCAGCCCACTCGCTCAAACTTAAGGGTTAAAAGGTTCTGCCAAAATCACATAGGTCGTCATGTTACAATATCGTCAATAAATGCCTACTACTGGAGCGAAACGGAATGCTTCGACGCTCGCCTTTCAGCCGCACGACCTCCGAGAGGCTTGGAAGAGACCTCATCTGAAAGGTGGATTCACAACGATCGAGTGTGTCGAACGTCAGCCCACTTGATCAAACTTAGGGGTTCAAAAGATCTGCCGAAATCACATAGGTCGTCATATTACAATTTAGTCAATAAAGGCCTACGACTGGAGCGAAACGGAATGCTTCGACGCTCGCCTTTCAGCCGCACGACCTCCGAGAGGCTTGGAAGAGACCTCATCTGAAAGGTGGATTCACAACGATCGAGTGTGTCGAACGTCACCCCACTGGCTCAAACTTAAGGGTTCAAAAGTTCTGCCGAAATCACATAGGTCGTCATGTTACAATTTAGTAAATAAACGCCGACTACTGGAGCAAAACGGAGTGCTTTGACGTTCGCCGCTTGGCCCCGCAACCATTCAGAGATTTGGGGCAGACCTCCCCTGAAAGGTGGATTCACAACGAACGAGTGTGTCGAACGTCAACCCACTCGCTCAAACTTAAGGGTTCAAAAGTTCTGCCGAAATCACATAGGTCGTCATATTACAATTTAGTCAATAAAGGCCTACGACTGGAGCGAAACGGAATGCTTCGACGCTCGCCTTTCGGCCGCACGACCTCCGAGACGCTTGGAAGAGACCTCATCTGAAAGGTGGATTCACAACGATCGCGTGTGTCGAACGTCAGCCCACTAGCTAAAACTTAAGGGTTCAAATGTTCTGCCGAAATCACATCGGTCGTCATGTTACAATTTGGTCAAAAAAGCCCTACTACTGGAGCGAAACGGAATGCTTTGACGGTCGCCGCTCGGCCCCACAACCGTCCAGAGTCTCGGGGAAGACCTCCCCTGAAAGGTAGATTCACAACGATCAAGTGTGTCGAACGTCAGCCCACTCGCTCAAACTTAAGGGTTAAAAAGTTCTGCCGAAAACACATAGGTCGTCATGTTACAATTTAGTCAAGAAAGGCCTACTACTGGCGCGAAACGGAATGCTTCAACGCTCGCCTTTCGGCCGCACGACCTCCGAGAGGCTTGGAAGAGACCTCATCTGAAAGGTGGATTCACAACGATCGAGTGTGTCGAACATCAGCCCACTTGCTCAAACTTAGGGGTTCAAAAGATCTGCCGAAATCACATAGGTCTTCATCTTACAATTTCGTAAATAAAGCCCTACTACTGGAGCGAAACGGAATGCTTTGACGGTAGCCGCTCGGCTCCACAGTCGTCCAGAGTCTTGGGGGAGACCTCCCCTGAAAGGTGGATTCACAACGATCAAGTGTGTCGAACAACAGCCCACTCGCTCAAACTTAAGGGTAAAAAAGTTCTGCCGAAATCACATAGGTCGTCATGTTACAATTTAGGTAATAAAGGCCTAATACTGGAGCGAAACGGAATGCTTTGACAGTGGTCGCTCGGCCCCACAGCCGTCCAGAATCTTGGGGGAGACCTCCCCTGAAAGGTGGATTCACAACGATCGAGTGTGTCGAACGTCAGCCCTACTCGCTCAAACTTAAGGGTTAAAAGGTTCTGCCAAAATCACATAGGTCGTCATGTTACAATTTCGTCAATAAATGCCTACTACTGGACCGAGTCGGAATGCTTTGACGGTCGCCGCTCGACCCACAACCGTCCACAATCTTGGCGGAGACCTCCCCTGAAAGGTGGATTCACAACATTCGAGTGTGTCGAACTTCACCCCACTAGCTTAAACTTCAGGGTTCAAAGATTCTGCCGAAATCACATTGGTCGTCATGTTACAATTTAGTCAATAAAGGCCTATGACTTGGGCCAAACGGAATGCTTTGACGCTTGCCGTTCGGCCCCACAACCTTCCAGAGACTTAAAGGAGACCACCTCTGAAAGGTGGATTCACAACGAACGATTGTGTTGAATGTCACCCCACTAGCTCAAACTTAAGGGTTCAAAAATTCTGCCGAAATCACATAGGTCGTCATGTTACAATTTAGTAAATAAAGGCACACTACTGGAGCGAAACGGAATGCTTTGACGTTCGCCGCTTGGCCCCGCAACCATTCAGAGATTTGGGGCAGACCTCCCCTGAAAGGTGGATTCACAACGATTGAGTGTGTCGAACGTCAACCCACTCGCTCAAACTTAAGGGTTCAAAAGTTCTGGCGAAATCACATAGGTCGTCATATTACAATTTAGTCAATAAAGGCCTACGACTGGAGCGAAACGGAATGCTTTGACGCTCGCCTTTCGGCCGCACGACCTCCGAGAGGCTTGGAAGAGAGCTCATCTGAAAGGTGGATTCACAACGATCGAGTGTGTCGAACGTCACCCCACTGGCTCAAACTTAAGGGTTCAAAAGTTCTGCCGAAATCACATAGGTCGTCATGTTACAATTTAGTCAATATAGGCCTACTACTGGAGCGAAACGGAATGCTTTGACGGTCGCCGCTCGGCCCCACAGCCTTCCAGAGTCTTGGGGGAGTCCTCCGCTGAAAGGTGGATTCACAACAATGGAGTGTGTCGAACGTCAGCCCACTCGCTCAAAGTTAAAGGTTCAAAAATTCTGCCGAAATCACATAGGTCGTCATGTTACAATTTAGTAAATAAAGGCCTACGACTGGAGCGAAACGGAATGCTTCGACGCTCGCCTTTTTGCCGCACGACCTCCGAGAGGCTTGGAAGAGACCTCATCTGAAAGGTGGATTCACAACGATCGAGTGTGTCGAACGTCACCCCACTGGCTCAAACTTAAGGGTTCAAAAGTTCTGCCGAAATCACATCGGTCGTCATGTTACAATTTGGTCAAAAAAGCCCTACTACTGGAGCGAAACGGAATGCTTTGACGGTCGCCGCTCGGCCCCACAACCGTCCAGAGTCTCGGGGAAGACCTCCCCTGAAAGGTAGATTCACAACGATCAAGTGTGTCGAACGTCAGCCCACTCGCTCAAACTTAAGGGTTAAAAAGTTCTGCCGAAAACACATAGGTCGTCATGTTACAATTTAGTCAAGAAAGGCCTACTACTGGCGCGAAACGGAATGCTTCAACGCTCGCCTTTCGGCCGCACGACCTCCGAGAGGCTTGGAAGAGACCTCATCTGAAAGGTGGATTCACAACGATCGAGTGTGTCGAACGTCAGCCCACTTGCTCAAACTTAGGGGTTCAAAAGATCTGCCGAAATCACATAGGTCTTCATCTTACAATTTCGTAAATAAAGCCCTACTACTGGAGCGAAACGGAATGCTTTGACGGTAGCCGCTCGGCTCCACAGCCGTCCAGAGTCTTGGGGGAGACCTCCCCTGAAAGGTGGATTCACAACGATCAAGTGTGTCGAACAACAGCCCACTCGCTCAAACTTAAGGGTAAAAAAGTTCTGCCGAAATCACATAGGTCGTCATGTTACAATTTAGTCAAGAAAGGCCTACTACTGGCGCGAAACGGAATGCTTCGACGCTCGCCTTTCGGCCGCACGACCTCCGAGAGGCTTGGAAGAGACCTCATCTCAAAGGTGGATTCACAACGATCGAGTGTGTCGAACGTCAGCCCACTTGCTCAAACTTAGGGGTTCAAAAGATCTGCCGAAATCACATAGGTCTTCATGTTACAATTTATCCAATAAAGCCCTACTACTGGAGCGAAACGGAATGCTTTGACGGTCGCCGCTCGGCCCCACAACCGTCCAGAGTCTTGGGGGAGACCTCCCCTGAAAGGTAGATTCATAACGATTGAGTGTGTCGAACGTCAACCCACTCGCTCAAACTTAAGGGTTCAAAAGTTCTGGCGAAATCACATAGGTCGTCATATTACAATTTAGTCAATAAAGGCCTACGACTGGAGCGAAACGGAATGCTTTGACGCTCGCCTTTCGGCCGCACGACCTCCGAGAGGCTTGGAAGAGAGCTCATCTGAAAGGTGGATTCACAACGATCGAGTGTGTCGAACGTCACCCCACTGGCTCAAACTTAAGGGTTCAAAAGTTCTGCCGAAATCACATAGGTCGTCATGTTACAATTTAGTCAATATAGGCCTACTACTGGAGCGAAACGGAATGCTTTGACGGTCGCCGCTCGGCCCCACAGCCTTCCAGAGTCTTGGGGGAGTCCTCCGCTGAAAGGTGGATTCACAACAATGGAGTGTGTCGAACGTCAGCCCACTCGCTCAAAGTTAAAGGTTCAAAAATTCTGCCGAAATCACATAGGTCGTCATGTTACAATTTAGTAAATAAAGGCCGACTACTGGAGCAAAACGGAGTGCTTTGACGTTCGCCGCTTGGCCCCGCAACCATTCAGAGATTTGGGGCAGACCTCACTTGAAAGGTGGATTCACAACAATAGAGTGTGTCGAACGTCAACCCACTCGCTCAAACTTAATGGTTCAAAAGTTCTGCCGAAATCACATAGGTCGTCATATTACAATTTAGTCAATCAAGGCCTACGACTGGAGCGAAACGGAATGCTTCGACGCTCGCCTTTTTGCCGCACGACCTCCGAGAGGCTTGGAAGAGACCTCATCTGAAAGGTGGATTCACAACGATCGAGTGTGTCGAACGTCACCCCACTGGCTCAAACTTAAGGGTTCAAAAGTTCTGCCGAAATCACATAGGTCGTCATGTTACAATTTAGTAAATAAACGCCGACTACTGGAGCAAAACGGAGTGCTTTGACGTTCGCCGCTTGGCCCCGCAACCATTCAGAGATTTGGGGCAGACCTCCCCTGAAAGGTGGATTCACAACGAACGAGTGTGTCGAACGTCAACCCACTCGCTCAAACTTAAGGGTTCAAAAGTTCTGCCGAAATCACATAGGTCGTCATATTACAATTTAGTCAATCAAGGCCTACGACTGGAGCGAAACGGAATGCTTCGACGCTCGCCTTTTTGCCGCACGACCTCCGAGAGGCTTGGAAGAGACCTCATCTGAAAGGTGGATTCACAACGATCGAGTGTGTCGAACGTCACCCCACTGGCTCAAACTTAAGGGTTCAAAAGTTCTGCCGAAATCACATAGGTCGTCATGTTACAATTTAGTAAATAAACGCCGACTACTGGAGCAAAACGGAGTGCTTTGACGTTCGCCGCTTGGCCCCGCAACCATTCAGAGATTTGGGGCAGACCTCCCCTGAAAGGTGGATTCACAACGAACGAGTGTGTCGAACGTCAACCCACTCGCTCAAACTTAAGGGTTCAAAAGTTCTGCCGAAATCACATAGGTCGTCATATTACAATTTAGTCAATAAAGGCCTACGACTGGAGCGAAACGGAATGCTTCGACGCTCGCCTTTCGGCCGCACGACCTCCGAGACGCTTGGAAGAGACCTCATCTGAAAGGTGGATTCACAACGATCGCGTGTGTCGAACGTCAGCCCACTAGCTAAAACTTAAGGGTTCAAATGTTCTGCCGAAATCACATCGGTCGTCATGTTACAATTTGGTCAAAAAAGCCCTACTACTGGAGCGAAACGGAATGCTTTGACGGTCGCCGCTCGGCCCCACAACCGTCCAGAGTCTCGGGGAAGACCTCCCCTGAAAGGTAGATTCACAACGATCAAGTGTGTCGAACGTCAGCCCACTCGCTCAAACTTAAGGGTTAAAAAGTTCTGCCGAAAACACATAGGTCGTCATGTTACAATTTAGTCAAGAAAGGCCTACTACTGGCGCGAAACGGAATGCTTCAACGCTCGCCTTTCGGCCGCACGACCTCCGAGAGGCTTGGAAGAGACCTCATCTGAAAGGTGGATTCACAACGATCGAGTGTGTCGAACATCAGCCCACTTGCTCAAACTTAGGGATTCAAAAGATCTGCCGAAATCACATAGGTCTTCATCTTACAATTTCGTAAATAAAGCCCTACTACTGGAGCGAAACGGAATGCTTTGACGGTAGCCGCTCGGCTCCACAGTCGTCCAGAGTCTTGGGGGAGACCTCCCCTGAAAGGTGGATTCACAACGATCAAGTGTGTCGAACAACAGCCCACTCGCTCAAACTTAAGGGTAAAAAAGTTCTGCCGAAATCACATAGGTCGTCATGTTACAATTTAGGTAATAAAGGCCTAATACTGGAGCGAAACGGAATGCTTTGACAGTGGTCGCTCGGCCCCACAGCCGTCCAGAATCTTGGGGGAGACCTCCCCTGAAAGGTGGATTCACAACGATCGAGTGTGTCGAACGTCAGCCCTACTCGCTCAAACTTAAGGGTTAAAAGGTTCTGCCAAAATCACATAGGTCGTCATGTTACAATTTCGTCAATAAATGCCTACTACTGGACCGAGTCGGAATGCTTTGACGGTCGCCGCTCGACCCACAACCGTCCACAATCTTGGCGGAGACCTCCCCTGAAAGGTGGATTCACAACATTCGAGTGTGTCGAACTTCACCCCACTAGCTTAAACTTCAGGGTTCAAAGATTCTGCCGAAATCACATTGGTCGTCATGTTACAATTTAGTCAAAAAAAGGCCTATGACTTGGGCCAAACGGAATGCTTTGACGCTTGCCGTTCGGCCCCACAACCTTCCAGAGACTTAAAGGAGACCACCTCTGAAAGGTGGATTCACAACGAACGATTGTGTTGAATGTCACCCCACTAGCTCAAACTTAAGGGTTCAAAAATTCTGCCGAAATCACATAGGTCGTCATGTTACAATTTAGTAAATAAAGGCACACTACTGGAGCGAAACGGAATGCTTTGACGTTCGCCGCTTGGCCCCGCAACCATTCAGAGATTTGGGGCAGACCTCCCCTGAAAGGTGGATTCACAACGATTGAGTGTGTCGAACGTCAACCCACTCGCTCAAACTTAAGGGTTCAAAAGTTCTGGCGAAATCACATAGGTCGTCATATTACAATTTAGTCAATAAAGGCCTACGACTGGAGCGAAACGGAATGCTTTGACGCTCGCCTTTCGGCCGCACGACCTCCGAGAGGCTTGGAAGAGAGCTCATCTGAAAGGTGGATTCACAACGATCGAGTGTGTCGAACGTCACCCCACTGGCTCAAACTTAAGGGTTCAAAAGTTCTGCCGAAATCACATAGGTCGTCATGTTACAATTTAGTCAATATAGGCCTACTACTGGAGCGAAACGGAATGCTTTGACGGTCGCCGCTCGGCCCCACAGCCTTCCAGAGTCTTGGGGGAGTCCTCCGCTGAAAGGTGGATTCACAACAATGGAGTGTGTCGAACGTCAGCCCACTCGCTCAAAGTTAAAGGTTCAAAAATTCTGCCGAAATCACATAGGTCGTCATGTTACAATTTAGTAAATAAAGGCCGACTACTGGAGCAAAACGGAGTGCTTTGACGTTCGCCGCTTGGCCCCGCAACCATTCAGAGATTTGGGGCAGACCTCACTTGAAAGGTGGATTCACAACAATAGAGTGTGTCGAACGTCAACCCACTCGCTCAAACTTAATGCTTCAAAAGTTCTGCCGAAATCACATAGGTCGTCATATTACAATTTAGTCAATCAAGGCCTACGACTGGAGCGAAACGGAATGCTTCGACGCTCGCCTTTTTGCCGCACGACCTCCGAGAGGCTTGGAAGAGACCTCATCTGAAAGGTGGATTCACAACGATCGAGTGTGTCGAACGTCACCCCACTGGCTCAAACTTAAGGGTTCAAAAGTTCTGCCGAAATCACATAGGTCGTCATGTTACAATTTAGTAAATAAACGCCGACTACTGGAGCGAAACGGAATGCTTTGACGTTCGCCGCTTGGCCCCACAACCATTCAGAGATTTGGGGCAGACCTCCCCTGAAAGGTGGATTCACAACGAACGAGTGTGTCGAACGTCAACCCACTCGCTCAAACTTAAGGGTTCAAAAGTTCTGCCGAAATCACATAGGTCGTCATATTACAATTTAGTCAATCAAGGCCTACGACTGGAGCGAAACGGAATGCTTCGACGCTCGCCTTTTTGCCGCACGACCTCCGAGAGGCTTGGAAGAGACCTCATCTGAAAGGTGGATTCACAACGATCGAGTGTGTCGAACGTCACCCCACTGGCTCAAACTTAAGGGTTCAAAAGTTCTGCCGAAATCACATAGGTCGTCATGTTACAATTTAGTAAATAAACGCCGACTACTGGAGCGAAACGGAATGCTTTGACGTTCGCCGCTTGGCCCCACAACCATTCAGAGATTTGGGGCAGACCTCCCCTGAAAGGTGGATTCACAACGAACGAGTGTGTCGAACGTCAACCCACTCGCTCAAACTTAAGGGTTCAAAAGTTCTGCCGAAATCACATAGGTCGTCATATTACAATTTAGTCAATAAAGGCCTACGACTGGAGCGAAACGGAATGCTTCGACGCTCGCCTTTCAGCCGCACGACCTCCGAGACGCTTGGAAGAGACCTCATCTGAAAGGTGGATTCACAACGATCGCGTGTGTCGAACGTCAGCCCACTAGCTAAAACTTAAGGGTTCAAATGTTCTGCCGAAATCACATCGGTCGTCATGTTACAATTTGGTCAAAAAAGCCCTACTACTGGAGCGAAACGGAATGCTTTGACGGTCGCCGCTCGGCCCCACAACCGTCCATAGTCTCGGGGAAGACCTCCCCTGAAAGGTAGATTCACAACGATCAAGTGTGTCGAACGTCAGCCCACTCGCTCAAACTTAAGGGTTAAAAAGTTCTGCCGAAATCACATAGGTCGTCATGTTACAATTTAGTTAATAAAGGCCTACTACTGGAGCGAAACGAAACGGAATGCTTTGACAGTCGTTGCTCGGCCCCTCAGCCGTCCAGAATCTTGGGGGAGACCTCCCCTGAAAGGTGGATTCACAACGATCGAGTGTGTCGAACGTCAGCCCACTCGCTCAAACTTAAGGGTTAAAAGGTTCTGCCAAAATCACATAGGTCGTCATGTTACAATTTCGTCAATAAATGCCTACTACTGGACCGAGTCGGAATGCTTTGACGGTCGCCGCTCGACCCACAACCGTCCAGAATCTTGGCGGAGACCTCCCCTGAAAGGTGGATTCACAACATTCGAGTGTGTCGAACTTCACCCCACTAGCTTAAACTTCAGGGTTCAAAGATTCTGCCGAAATCACATTGGTCGTCATGTTACAATTTAGTCAATAAAGGCCTACGACTGGGGCCAAACGGAATGCTTTGACGCTTGCCGTTCGGCCCCACAACCTTCCAGAGACTTAAAGGAGACCACCTCTGAAAGGTGGATTCACAACGAACGATTGTGTCGAATGTCACCCCACTAGCTCAAACTTAAGGGTTCAAAAGTTCTGCCGAAATCACATAGGTCGTCATGTTACAATTTAGTAAATAAAGGCCGACTACTGGAGCAAAACGGAATGCTTTGACGGTAGCCGCTCGGCCCCACAGCCGTCCAGAGTCTTGGGGGAGACCTCCCCTGAAAGGTGGATTCACAACGATCGAGTGTGTCGAACAACAGCCCACTCGCTCAAACTTAAGGTTTAAAAAGTTCTGCCGAAAACACATAGGTCGTCATGTTACAATTTAGTCAAGAAAGGCCTACTACTGGCGCGAAACGGAATGCTTCAACGCTCGCCTTTCGGCCGCACGACCTCCGAGAGGCTTGGAAGAAACCTCATCTGAAAGGTGGATTCACAACGATCGAGTGTGTCGAACGTCAGCCCACTTGCTCAAACTTAGGGGTTCAAAAGATCTGCCGAAATCACATAGGTCTTCATGTTACAATTTCGTAAATAAAGCCCTACTACTGGAGCGAAACGGAATGCTTTGACGGTAGCCGCTCGGCTCCACAGCCGTCCAGAGTCTTGGGGGAGACCTCCCCTGAAAGGTGGATTCACAACGATCAAGTGTGTCGAACAACAGCCCACTCGCTCAAACTTAAGGGTAAAAAAGTTCTGCCGAAATCACATAGGTCGTCATGTTACAATTTAGTCAAGAAAGGCCTACTACTGGCGCGAAACGGAATGCTTCGACGCTCGCCTTTCGGCCGCACGACCTCCGAGAGGCTTGGAAGAGACCTCATCTGAAAGGTGGATTCACAACGATCGAGTGTGTCGAACGTCAGCCCACTTGCTCAAACTTAGGGGTTCAAAAGATCTGCCGAAATCACATAGGTCTTCATGTTACAATTTCGTCAATAAAGCCCTACTACTGGAGCGAAACGGAATGCTTTGACGGTCGCCGCTCGGCCCCACAACCGTCCAGAGTCTTGGGGGAGACCTCCCCTGAAAGGTAGATTCACAACGATCAATTGTATCGAACGTCAGCCCACTCGCTCAAACCTATGGGTTAAAAAGTTCTGCCGAAATCACATAGGTCGTCATGTTACAATTTAGGTAATAAAGGCCTAATACTGGAGCGAAACGGAATGCTTCGACGCTCGCCTTTCAGCCGCACGACCTCCGAGAGGCTTGGAAGAGACCTCAACTAAAAGGTGGATTCACAACGATCGAGTGTGTCGAACGTCAGCCCACTAGCTCAAACTTAAGGGTTCAAAAGTTCTGCCGAAATCACATAGGTCGTCATGTTACAATTTAGTCAATAAAGGCCTACTACTGGAGCGAAACGGAATGCTTTGACAGTGGTCGCTCGGCCCCACAGCCGTCCAGAATCTTGGGGGAGACCTCCCCTGAAAGGTGGATTCACAACGATCGAGTGTGTCGAACGTCAGCCCTACTCGCTCAAACTTAAGGGTTAAAAGGTTCTGCCAAAATCACATAGGTCGTCATGTTACAATTTCGTCAATAAATGCCTACTACTGGACCGAGTCGGAATGCTTTGACGGTCGCCGCTCGACCCACAACCGTCCACAATCTTGGCGGAGACCTCCCCTGAAAGGTGGATTCACAACATTCGAGTGTGTCGAACTTCACCCCACTAGCTTAAACTTCAGGGTTCAAAGATTCTGCCGAAATCACATTGGTCGTCATGTTACAATTTAGGCAATAAAGGCCTATGACTTGGGCCAAACGGAATGCTTTGACGCTTGCCGTTCGGCCCCACAACCTTCCAGAGACTTAAAGGAGACCACCTCTGAAAGGTGGATTCACAACGAACGATTGTGTTGAATGTCACCCCACTAGCTCAAACTTAAGGGTTCAAAAATTCTGCCGAAATCACATAGGTCGTCATGTTACAATTTAGTAAATAAAGGCACACTACTGGAGCGAAACGGAATGCTTTGACGTTCGCCGCTTGGCCCCGCAACCATTCAGAGATTTGGGGCAGACCTCCCCTGAAAGGTGGATTAACAACGATTGAGTGTGTCGAACGTCAACCCACTCGCTCAAACTTAAGGGTTCAAAAGTTCTGGCGAAATCACATAGGTCGTCATATTACAATTTAGTCAATAAAGGCCTACGACTGGAGCGAAACGGAAAGCTTCGACGCTCGCCTTTCGGCCGCATGACCTCCGAGAGGCTTGGAAGAGACCTCATCTGAAAGGTGGATTCACAACGATCGGGTGTGTCGAACGTCACCCCACTGGCTCAAACTTAAGGGTTCAAAAGTTCTGCCGAAATCACATAGGTCGTCATGTTACAATTTAGTAAATAAACGCCGACTACTGGAGCGAAACGGAATGCTTTGACGTTCGCCGCTTGGCCCCACAACCATTCAGAGATTTGGGGCAGACCTCCCCTGAAAGGTGGATTCACAACGAACGAGTGTGTCGAACGTCAACCCACTCGCTCAAACTTAAGGGTTCAAAAGTTCTGCCGAAATCACATAGGTCGTCATATTACAATTTAGTCAATAAAGGCCTACGACTGGAGCGAAACGGAATGCTTCGACGCTCGCCTTTCGGCCGCACGACCGCCGAGACGCTTGGAAGAGACCTCATCTGAAAGGTGGATTCACAACGATCGGGTGTGTCGAACGTCACCCCACTGGCTCAAACTTAAGGGTTCAAAAGTTCTGCCGAAATCACATAGGTCGTCATGTTACAATTTAGTAAATAAAGGCCGACTACTGGAGCGAAACGGAACGCTTTGACGTTCGCCGCTTGTCCCCACAACCATTCAGAGATTTGGGGCAGACCTCCCCTGAAAGGTGGATTCACAACGAACGAGTGTGTCGAACGTCAACCCACTCGCTCAAACTTAAGGGTTCAAAAGTTCTGCCGAAATCACATAGGTCGTCATATTACAATTTAGTCAATAAAGGCCTACGACTGGAGCGAAACGGAATGCTTCGACGCTCGCCTTTCGGCCGCACGACCTCCGAGAGGCTTGGAAGAGACCTCATCTGAAAGGTGGATTCACAACGATCGAGTGTGTCGAACGTCACCCCACTGGCTCAAACTTAAGGGTTCAAAAGTTCTGCCGAAATCACATAGGTCGTCATGTTACAATTTAGTAAATAAACGCCGACTACTGGAGCGAAACGGAATGCTTTGACGTTCGCCGCTTGGCCCCACAACCATTCAGAGATTTGGGGCAGACCTCCCCTGAAAGGTGGATTCACAACGAACGAGTGTGTCGAACGTCAACCCACTCGCTCAAACTTAAGGGTTCAAAAGTTCTGCCGAAATCACATAGGTCGTCATATTACAATTTAGTCAATAAAGGCCTACGACTGGAGCGAAACGGAATGCTTCGACGCTCGCCTTTCGGCCGCACGACCTCCGAGACGCTTGGAAGAGACCTCATCTGAAAGGTGGATTCACAACGATCGCGTGTGTCGAACGTCAGCCCACTAGCTAAAACTTAAGGGTTCAAATGTTCTGCCGAAATCACATCGGTCGTCATGTTACAATTTAGTCAATAAAGGCCTACTAATGGAGCGAAACGAAATGCTTTGACAGTCGCCGCTCGGCCCCACAGCCGTCCAGAGTCTTGGGGGCGACCTCCCCTGAAAGGTGGATTCACAACGATCGAGTGTGTCGAACAACAGCCCACTCGCTCAAACTTAAGGGTTAAAAAGTTCTGCCCAAATCACATAGGTCGTCATGTTACAATTTAGTCAATAAAGGCCTACTACTGGCGCGAAACGGAATGCTTTGACGCTCGCCTTTCGGCCGCACGACCTCCGAGAGGCTTGGAAGAGACCTCATCTGAAAGGTGGATTCACAACGATCGAGTGTGTCGAACGTCAGCCCACTTGCTCAAACTTAGGGGTTCAAAAGATCTGCCGAAATCACATAGGTCTTCATGTTACAATTTGGTCAATAAAGCCCTACTACTGGAGCGAAACGGAATGCTTTGACGGTCGCCGCTCGGCCCCACAACCGTCCAGAGTCTTGGGGGAGACCTCCCCTGAAAGGTAGATTCACAACGATCAAGTGTATCGAACGTCAGCCCACTCGCTCAAACTTAAGGGTTAAAAAGTTCTGCCGAAATCACATAGGTCGTCATGTTACAATTTAGTTAATAAAGGCCTACTACTGGAGCGAAACGGAATGCTTTGACAGTCGTCGCTCGGCCCCACAGCCGTCCAGAATCTTGGGGGAGACCTCCCCTGAAAGGTGGATTCACAGCGATCGAGTATGTCGAACGTCAGCCCACTCGCTCAAACTTAAGGGTTAAAAGGTTCTGCCAAAATCACATAGGTCGTCATGTTACAATTTCGTCAATAAATGCCTACTACTGGACCGAGTCGGAATGCTTTGACGGTCGCCGCTCGACCCACAACCGTCCAGAATCTTGGCGGAGACCTCCCCTGAAAGGTGGATTCACAACATTCGAGTGTGTCGAACTTCACCCCACTAGCTTAAACTTCAAGGTTCAAAGATTCTGCCGAAATCACATTGGTCGTCATGTTACAATTTAGTCAATAAAGGCCTACGACTGGAGCCAAACGGAATGCTTTGACGCTTGCCGTTCGGCCCCACAACCTTCCAGAGACTTAAAGGAGACCACCTCTGAAAGGTGGATTCACAACGAACGATTGTGTCGAATGTCACCCCACTAGCTCAAACTTAAGGGTTCAAAAGTTCTGCCGAAATCACATAGGTCGTCATGTTACAATTTAGTAAATAAAGGCCGACTACTGGAGCAAAACGGAATGCTTTGACGTTCGCCGCTTGGCCCCGCAACCATTCAGAGATTTGGGGCAGACCTCCCCTGAAAGGTGGATTCACAACGATTGAGTGTGTCGAAAGTCAACCCACTCGCTCAAACTTAAGGGTTCAAAAGTTCTGCCGAAATCACATAGGTCGTCATATTACAATTTAGTCAATAAAGGCCTACGACTGGAGCGAAACGGAATGCTTCGACGCTCGCCTTTCGGCCGCACGACCTCCGAGAGGCTTGGAAGAGACCTCATCTGAAAGGTGGATTCACAACGATCGAGTGTGTCGAACGTCACCCAACTGGCTCAAACTTAAGGGTTCAAAACTTCTGCCGAAATCACATAGGTCGTCATGTTACAATTTAGTCAATATAGGCATACTACTGGAGCGAAACGGAATGCTTTGACGGTAGCCGCTCGGCCCCACAGCCGTCCAGAGTCTTGGGGGAGACCTCCCCTGAAAGGTTTATTCACAACGATCGAGTGTGTCGAACAACAGCCCAATCGCTCAAACTTAAGGGTTAAAAAGTTCTGCCGAAATCACATAGGTCGTCATGTTACAATTTAGTCAAGAAAGGCCTACTACTGGCGCGAAACGGAATGCTTCAACGCTCGCCTTTCGGCCGCACGACCTCCGAGAGGCTTGGAAGAGACCTCATCTGAAAGGTGGATTCACAACGATCGAGTGTGTCGAACATCAGCCCACTTGCTCAAACTTAGGGGTTCAAAAGATCTGCCGAAATCACATAGGTCTTCATGTTACAATTTCGTCAATAAAGCCCTACTACTGGAGCGAAATGGAATGCTTTGACAATCGCCGCTCGGCCCCACAACCGTCCAGAGTCTTGGGGGAGACCTCCCCTGAAAGGTAGATTCACAACGATCAAGTGTATCGAACGTCAGCCCACTCGCTCAAACTTAAGGGTTAAAAAGTTCTTCCGAAATCACATAGGTCGTCATGTTACAATTTAGTTAATAAAGGCCTAATACTGGAGCGAAACGGAATGCTTCGACGCTCGCCTTTCAGCCGCACGACCTCCGAGAGGCTTGGAAGAGACCTCATCTGAAAGGTGGATTCACAACGATCGACTGTGTCGAACGTCACCCAACTGGCTCAAACTTAAGGGTTCAAAAGTTCTGCCGAAATCACATAGGTCGTCATGTTACAATTTAGTCAATATAGGCATACTACTGGAGCGAAACGGAATGCTTTGACGGTAGCCGCTCGGCTCCACAGCCGTCCAGAGTCTTGGGGGAGACCTCCCCTGAAAGGTGGATTCACAACGATCAAGTGTGTCGAACAACAGCCCACTCGCTAAAACTTAAGGGTAAAAAAGTTCTGCCGAAATCACATAGGTCGTCATGTTACAATTTAGTCAAGAAAGGCCTACTACTGGCGCGAAACGGAAAGCTTCGACGCTCGCCTTTCGGCCGCACGACCTCCGAGAGGCTTGGAAGAGACCTCATCTGAAAGGTGGATTCACAACGATCGAGTGTGTCGAACGTCAGCCCACTTGCTCAAACGTAGGGGTTCAAAAGATCTGCCGAAATCACATAGGTCTTCATGTTACAATTTCGTCAATAAAGCCCTACTACTGGAGCGAAACGGAATGCTTTGACGGTCGCCGCTCGACCCACAACCGTCCACAATCTTGGCGGAGACCTCCCCTGAAAGGTGGATTCACAACATTCGAGTGTGTCGAACTTCACCCCACTAGCTTAAACTTCAGGGTTCAAAGATTCTGCCGAAATCACATTGGTCGTCATGTTACAATTTAGTCAATAAAGGCCTATGACTTGGGCCAAACGGAATGCTTTGACGCTTGCCGTTCGGCCCCACAACCTTCCAGAGACTTAAAGGAGACCACCTCTGAAAGGTGGATTCACAACGAACGATTGTGTTGAATGTCACCCCACTAGCTCAAACTTAAGGGTTCAAAAATTCTGCCGAAATCACATAGGTCGTCATGTTACAATTTAGTAAATAAAGGCACACTACTGGAGCGAAACGGAATGCTTTGACGTTCGCCGCTTGGCCCCGCAACCATTCAGAGATTTGGGGCAGACCTCCCCTGAAAGGTGGATTCACAACGATTGAGTGTGTCGAACGTCAACCCACTCGCTCAAACTTAAGGGTTCAAAAGTTCTGCCGAAATCACATAGGTCGTCATATTACAATTTACTCAATAAAGGCCTACGACTGGAGCGAAACGGAATGCTTCGACGCTCGCCTTTCGGCCGCACGACCTCCGAGACGCTTGGAAGAGACCTCATCTGAAAGGTGGATTCACAACGATCGGGTGTGTCGAACGTCACCCCACTGGCTCAAACTTAAGGGTTCAAAAGTTCTGCCGAAATCACATAGGTCGTCATGTTACAATTTAGTAAATAAAGGCCGACTACTGGAGCGAAACGGAATGCTTTGACGTTCGCCGCTTGTCCCCACAACCATTCAGAGATTTGGGGCAGACCTCCACTGAAAGGTGGATTCACAACGAACGAGTGTGTCGAACGTCAACCCACTCGCTCAAACTTAAGGGTTCAAAAGTTCTGCCGAAATCACATAGGTCGTCATATTACAATTTAGTCAATAAAGGCCTACGACTGGAGCGAAACGGAATGCTTCGACGCTCGCCTTTCGGCCGCATGACCTCCGAGAGGCTTGGAAGAGACCTCATCTGAAAGGTGGATTCACAACGATCGGGTGTGTCGAACGTCACCCCACTGGCTCAAACTTAAGGGTTCAAAAGTTCTGCCGAAATCACATAGGTCGTCATGTTACAATTTAGTAAATAAACGCCGACTACTGGAGCGAAACGGAATGCTTTGACGTTCGCCGCTTGGCCCCACAACCATTCAGAGATTTGGGGCAGACCTCCCCTGAAAGGTGGATTCACAACGAACGAGTGTGTCGAACGTCAACCCACTCGCTCAAACTTAAGGGTTCAAAAGTTCTGCCGAAATCACATAGGTCGTCATATTACAATTTAGTCAATAAAGGCCTACGACTGGAGCGAAACGGAATGCTTCGACGCTCGCCTTTCGGCCGCACGACCTCCGAGACGCTTGGAAGAGACCTCATCTGAAAGGTGGATTCACAACGATCGGGTGTGTCGAACGTCACCCCACTGGCTCAAACTTAAGGGTTCAAAAGTTCTGCCGAAATCACATAGGTCGTCATGTTACAATTTAGTAAATAAAGGCCGACTACTGGAGCGAAACGGAATGCTTTGACGTTCGCCGCTTGTCCCCACAACCATTCAGAGATTTGGGGCAGACCTCCACTGAAAGGTGGATTCACAACGAACGAGTGTGTCGAACGTCAACCCACTCGCTCAAACTTAAGGGTTCAAAAGTTCTGCCGAAATCACATAGGTCGTCATATTACAATTTAGTCAATAAAGGCCTACGACTGGAGCGAAACGGAATGCTTCGACGCTCGCCTTTCGGCCGCACGACCTCCGAGAGGCTTGGAAGAGACCTCATCTGAAAGGTGGATTCACAACGATCGAGTGTGTCGAACGTCACCCCACTGGCTCAAACCTAAGGGTTCAAAAGTTCTGCCGAAATCACATAGGTCGTCATGTTACAATTTAGTCAATATAGGCATACTACTGGAGCGAAACGGAATGCTTTGACGGTAGCCGCTCGGCTCCACAGCCGTCCAGAGTCTTGGGGGAGACCTCCCCTGAAAGGTGGATTCACAACGATCAAGTGTGTCGAACAACAGCCCACTCGCTAAAACTTAAGGGTAAAAAAGTTCTGCCGAAATCACATAGGTCGTCATGTTACAATTTAGTCAAGAAAGGCCTACTACTGGCGCGAAACGGAAAGCTTCGACGCTCGCCTTTCGGCCGCACGACCTCCGAGAGGCTTGGAAGAGACCTCATCTGAAAGGTGGATTCACAACGATCGAGTGTGTCGAACGTCAGCCCACTTGCTCAAACGTAGGGGTTCAAAAGATCTGCCGAAATCACATAGGTCTTCATGTTACAATTTCGTCAATAAAGCCCTACTACTGGAGCGAAACGGAATGCTTTGACGGTCGCCGCTCGACCCACAACCGTCCACAATCTTGGCGGAGACCTCCCCTGAAAGGTGGATTCACAACATTCGAGTGTGTCGAACTTCACCCCACTAGCTTAAACTTCAGGGTTCAAAGATTCTGCCGAAATCACATTGGTCGTCATGTTACAATTTAGTCAATAAAGGCCTATGACTTGGGCCAAACGGAATGCTTTGACGCTTGCCGTTCGGCCCCACAACCTTCCAGAGACTTAAAGGAGACCACCTCTGAAAGGTGGATTCACAACGAACGATTGTGTTGAATGTCACCCCACTAGCTCAAACTTAAGGGTTCAAAAATTCTGCCGAAATCACATAGGTCGTCATGTTACAATTTAGTAAATAAAGGCACACTACTGGAGCGAAACGGAATGCTTTGACGTTCGCCGCTTGGCCCCGCAACCATTCAGAGATTTGGGGCAGACCTCCCCTGAAAGGTGGATTCACAACGATTGAGTGTGTCGAACGTCAACCCACTCGCTCAAACTTAAGGGTTCAAAAGTTCTGCCGAAATCACATAGGTCGTCATATTACAATTTACTCAATAAAGGCCTACGACTGGAGCGAAACGGAATGCTTCGACGCTCGCCTTTCGGCCGCACGACCTCCGAGACGCTTGGAAGAGACCTCATCTGAAAGGTGGATTCACAACGATCGGGTGTGTCGAACGTCACCCCACTGGCTCAAACTTAAGGGTTCAAAAGTTCTGCCGAAATCACATAGGTCGTCATGTTACAATTTAGTAAATAAAGGCCGACTACTGGAGCGAAACGGAATGCTTTGACGTTCGCCGCTTGTCCCCACAACCATTCAGAGATTTGGGGCAGACCTCCACTGAAAGGTGGATTCACAACGAACGAGTGTGTCGAACGTCAACCCACTCGCTCAAACTTAAGGGTTCAAAAGTTCTGCCGAAATCACATAGGTCGTCATATTACAATTTAGTCAATAAAGGCCTACGACTGGAGCGAAACGGAATGCTTCGACGCTCGCCTTTCGGCCGCATGACCTCCGAGAGGCTTGGAAGAGACCTCATCTGAAAGGTGGATTCACAACGATCGGGTGTGTCGAACGTCACCCCACTGGCTCAAACTTAAGGGTTCAAAAGTTCTGCCGAAATCACATAGGTCGTCATGTTACAATTTAGTAAATAAACGCCGACTACTGGAGCGAAACGGAATGCTTTGACGTTCGCCGCTTGGCCCCACAACCATTCAGAGATTTGGGGCAGACCTCCCCTGAAAGGTGGATTCACAACGAACGAGTGTGTCGAACGTCAACCCACTCGCTCAAACTTAAGGGTTCAAAAGTTCTGCCGAAATCACATAGGTCGTCATATTACAATTTAGTCAATAAAGGCCTACGACTGGAGCGAAACGGAATGCTTCGACGCTCGCCTTTCGGCCGCACGACCTCCGAGACGCTTGGAAGAGACCTCATCTGAAAGGTGGATTCACAACGATCGGGTGTGTCGAACGTCACCCCACTGGCTCAAACTTAAGGGTTCAAAAGTTCTGCCGAAATCACATAGGTCGTCATGTTACAATTTAGTAAATAAAGGCCGACTACTGGAGCGAAACGGAATGCTTTGACGTTCGCCGCTTGTCCCCACAACCATTCAGAGATTTGGGGCAGACCTCCACTGAAAGGTGGATTCACAACGAACGAGTGTGTCGAACGTCAACCCACTCGCTCAAACTTAAGGGTTCAAAAGTTCTGCCGAAATCACATAGGTCGTCATATTACAATTTAGTCAATAAAGGCCTACGACTGGAGCGAAACGGAATGCTTCGACGCTCGCCTTTCGGCCGCACGACCTCCGAGAGGCTTGGAAGAGACCTCATCTGAAAGGTGGATTCACAACGATCGAGTGTGTCGAACGTCACCCCACTGGCTCAAACCTAAGGGTTCAAAAGTTCTGCCGAAATCACATAGGTCGTCATGTTACAATTTAGTAAATAAACGCCGAGTACTGGAGCGAAACGGAATGCTTTGACGTTCGCCGCTTGGCCCCACAACCATTCAGAGATTTGGGGCAGACCTCCCCTGAAAGGTGGATTCACAACGAACGAGTGTGTCGAACGTCAACCCACTCGCTCAAACTTAAGGGTTCAAAAGTTCTGCCGAAATCACATAGGTCGTCATATTACAATTTAGTCAATAAAGGCCTACGACTGGAGCGAAACGGAATGCTTCGACGCTCGCCTTTCGGCCGCACGACCTCCGAGACGCTTGGAAGAGACCTCATCTGAAAGGTGGATTCACAACGATCGCGTGTGTCGAACGTCAGCCCACTAGCTAAAACTTAAGGGTTCAAATGTTCTGCCGAAATCACATCGGTCGTCATGTTACAATTTAGTCAATAAAGGCCTACTAATGGAGCGAAACGAAATGCTTTGACAGTCGCCGCTCGGCCCCACAGCCGTCCAGAGTCTTGGGGGCGACCTCCCCTGAAAGGTGGATTCACAACGATCGAGTGTGTCGAACAACAGCCCACTCGCTCAAACTTAAGGGTTAAAAAGTTCTGCCCAAATCACATAGGTCGTCATGTTACAATTTAGTCAATAAAGGCCTACTACTGGCGCGAAACGGAATGCTTTGACGCTCGCCTTTCGGCCGCACGACCTCCGAGAGGCTTGGAAGAGACCTCATCTGAAAGGTGGATTCACAACGATCGAGTGTGTCGAACGTCAGCCCACTTGCTCAAACTTAGGGGTTCAAAAGATCTGCCGAAATCACATAGGTCTTCATGTTACAATTTGGTCAATAAAGCCCTACTACTGGAGCGAAACGGAATGCTTTGACGGTCGCCGCTCGGCCCCACAACCGTCCAGAGTCTTGGGGGAGACCTCCCCTGAAAGGTAGATTCACAACGATCAAGTGTATCGAACGTCAGCCCACTCGCTCAAACTTAAGGGTTAAAAAGTTCTGCCGAAATCACATAGGTCGTCATGTTACAATTTAGTTAATAAAGGCCTACTACTGGAGCGAAACGGAATGCTTTGACAGTCGTCGCTCGGCCCCACAGCCGTCCAGAATCTTGGGGGAGACCTCCCCTGAAAGGTGGATTCACAGCGATCGAGTATGTCGAACGTCAGCCCACTCGCTCAAACTTAAGGGTTAAAAGGTTCTGCCAAAATCACATAGGTCGTCATGTTACAATTTCGTCAATAAATGCCTACTACTGGACCGAGTCGGAATGCTTTGACGGTCGCCGCTCGACCCACAACCGTCCAGAATCTTGGCGGAGACCTCCCCTGAAAGGTGGATTCACAACATTCGAGTGTGTCGAACTTCACCCCACTAGCTTAAACTTCAAGGTTCAAAGATTCTGCCGAAATCACATTGGTCGTCATGTTACAATTTAGTCAATAAAGGCCTACGACTGGAGCCAAACGGAATGCTTTGACGCTTGCCGTTCGGCCCCACAACCTTCCAGAGACTTAAAGGAGACCACCTCTGAAAGGTGGATTCACAACGAACGATTGTGTCGAATGTCACCCCACTAGCTCAAACTTAAGGGTTCAAAAGTTCTGCCGAAATCACATAGGTCGTCATGTTACAATTTAGTAAATAAAGGCCGACTACTGGAGCAAAACGGAATGCTTTGACGTTCGCCGCTTGGCCCCGCAACCATTCAGAGATTTGGGGCAGACCTCCCCTGAAAGGTGGATTCACAACGATTGAGTGTGTCGAAAGTCAACCCACTCGCTCAAACTTAAGGGTTCAAAAGTTCTGCCGAAATCACATAGGTCGTCATATTACAATTTAGTCAATAAAGGCCTACGACTGGAGCGAAACGGAATGCTTCGACGCTCGCCTTTCGGCCGCACGACCTCCGAGAGGCTTGGAAGAGACCTCATCTGAAAGGTGGATTCACAACGATCGAGTGTGTCGAACGTCACCCAACTGGCTCAAACTTAAGGGTTCAAAACTTCTGCCGAAATCACATAGGTCTTCATGTTACAATTTCGTCAATAAAGCCCTACTACTGGAGCGAAACGGAATGCTTTGACGGTAGCCGCTCGGCCCCACAGCCGTCCAGAGTCTTGGGGGAGACCTCCCCTGAAAGGTAGATTCACAACGATCAAGTGTATCGAACGTCAGCCCACTCGCTCAAACTTAAGGGTTAAAAAGTTCTTCCGAAATCACATAGGTCGTCATGTTACAATTTAGTTAATAAAGGCCTAATACTGGAGCGAAACGGAATGCTTCGACGCTCGCCTTTCAGCCGCACGACCTCCGAGAGGCTTGGAAGAGACCTCATCTGAAAGGTGGATTCACAACGATCGACTGTGTCGAACGTCACCCAACTGGCTCAAACTTAAGGGTTCAAAAGTTCTGCCGAAATCACATAGGTCGTCATGTTACAATTTAGTCAATATAGGCATACTACTGGAGCGAAACGGAATGCTTTGACGGTAGCCGCTCGGCTCCACAGCCGTCCAGAGTCTTGGGGAAGACCTCCCCTGAAAGGTGGATTCACAACGATCAAGTGTGTCGAACAACAGCCCACTCGCTAAAACTTAAGGGTAAAAAAGTTCTGCCAAAATCACATAGGTCGTCATGTTACAATTTAGTCAAGAAAGGCCTACTACTGGCGCGAAACGGAAAGCTTCGACGCTCGCCTTTCGGCCGCACGACCTCCGAGAGGCTTGGAAGAGACCTCATCTGAAAGGTGGATTCACAACGATCGAGTGTGTCGAACGTCAGCCCACTTGCTCAAACGTAGGGGTTCAAAAGATCTGCCGAAATCACATAGGTCTTCATGTTACAATTTCGTCAATAAAGCCCTACTACTGGAGCGAAACGGAATGCTTTGACGGTCGCCGCTCGACCCACAACCGTCCACAATCTTGGCGGAGACCTCCCCTGAAAGGTGGATTCACAACATTCGAGTGTGTCGAACTTCACCCCACTAGCTTAAACTTCAGGGTTCAAAGATTCTGCCGAAATCACATTGGTCGTCATGTTACAATTTAGTCAATAAAGGCCTATGACTTGGGCCAAACGGAATGCTTTGACGCTTGCCGTTCGGCCCCACAACCTTCCAGAGACTTAAAGGAGACCACCTCTGAAAGGTGGATTCACAACGAACGATTGTGTTGAATGTCACCCCACTAGCTCAAACTTAAGGGTTCAAAAATTCTGCCGAAATCACATAGGTCGTCATGTTACAATTTAGTAAATAAAGGCACACTACTGGAGCGAAACGGAATGCTTTGACGTTCGCCGCTTGGCCCCGCAACCATTCAGAGATTTGGGGCAGACCTCCCCTGAAAGGTGGATTAACAACGATTGAGTGTGTCGAACGTCAACCCACTCGCTCAAACTTAAGGGTTCAAAAGTTCTGGCGAAATCACATAGGTCGTCATATTACAATTTAGTCAATAAAGGCCTACGACTGGAGCGAAACGGAATGCTTCGACGCTCGCCTTTCGGCCGCATGACCTCCGAGAGGCTTGGAAGAGACCTCATCTGAAAGGTGGATTCACAACGATCGGGTGTGTCGAACGTCACCCCACTGGCTCAAACTTAAGGGTTCAAAAGTTCTGCCGAAATCACATAGGTCGTCATGTTACAATTTAGTAAATAAACGCCGACTACTGGAGCGAAACGGAATGCTTTGACGTTCGCCGCTTGGCCCCACAACCATTCAGAGATTTGGGGCAGACCTCCCCTGAAAGGTGGATTCACAACGAACGAGTGTGTCGAACGTCAACCCACTCGCTCAAACTTAAGGGTTCAAAAGTTCTGCCGAAATCACATAGGTCGTCATATTACAATTTAGTCAATAAAGGCCTACGACTGGAGCGAAACGGAATGCTTCGACGCTCGCCTTTCGGCCGCACGACCTCCGAGACGCTTGGAAGAGACCTCATCTGAAAGGTGGATTCACAACGATCGGGTGTGTCGAACGTCACCCCACTGGCTCAAACTTAAGGGTTCAAAAGTTCTGCCGAAATCACATAGGTCGTCATGTTACAATTTAGTAAATAAAGGCCGACTACTGGAGCGAAACGGAATGCTTTGACGTTCGCCGCTTGTCCCCACAACCATTCAGAGATTTGGGGCAGACCTCCACTGAAAGGTGGATTCACAACGAACGAGTGTGTCGAACGTCAACCCACTCGCTCAAACTTAAGGGTTCAAAAGTTCTGCCGAAATCACATAGGTCGTCATATTACAATTTAGTCAATAAAGGCCTACGACTGGAGCGAAACGGAATGCTTCGACGCTCGCCTTTCGGCCGCACGACCTCCGAGAGGCTTGGAAGAGACCTCATCTGAAAGGTGGATTCACAACGATCGAGTGTGTCGAACGTCACCCCACTGGCTCAAACCTAAGGGTTCAAAAGTTCTGCCGAAATCACATAGGTCGTCATGTTACAATTTAGTAAATAAACGCCGAGTACTGGAGCGAAACGGAATGCTTTGACGTTCGCCGCTTGGCCCCACAACCATTCAGAGATTTGGGGCAGACCTCCCCTGAAAGGTGGATTCACAACGAACGAGTGTGTCGAACGTCAACCCACTCGCTCAAACTTAAGGGTTCAAAAGTTCTGCCGAAATCACATAGGTCGTCATATTACAATTTAGTCAATAAAGGCCTACGACTGGAGCGAAACGGAATGCTTCGACGCTCGCCTTTCGGCCGCACGACCTCCGAGACGCTTGGAAGAGACCTCATCTGAAAGGTGGATTCACAACGATCGCGTGTGTCGAACGTCAGCCCACTAGCTAAAACTTAAGGGTTCAAATGTTCTGCCGAAATCACATCGGTCGTCATGTTACAATTTAGTCAATAAAGGCCTACTAATGGAGCGAAACGAAATGCTTTGACAGTCGCCGCTCGGCCCCACAGCCGTCCAGAGTCTTGGGGGCGACCTCCCCTGAAAGGTGGATTCACAACGATCGAGTGTGTCGAACAACAGCCCACTCGCTCAAACTTAAGGGTTAAAAAGTTCTGCCCAAATCACATAGGTCGTCATGTTACAATTTAGTCAATAAAGGCCTACTACTGGCGCGAAACGGAATGCTTTGACGCTCGCCTTTCGGCCGCACGACCTCCGAGAGGCTTGGAAGAGACCTCATCTGAAAGGTGGATTCACAACGATCGAGTGTGTCGAACGTCAGCCCACTTGCTCAAACTTAGGGGTTCAAAAGATCTGCCGAAATCACATAGGTCTTCATGTTACAATTTGGTCAATAAAGCCCTACTACTGGAGCGAAACGGAATGCTTTGACGGTCGCCGCTCGGCCCCACAACCGTCCAGAGTCTTGGGGGAGACCTCCCCTGAAAGGTAGATTCACAACGATCAAGTGTATCGAACGTCAGCCCACTCGCTCAAACTTAAGGGTTAAAAAGTTCTGCCGAAATCACATAGGTCGTCATGTTACAATTTAGTTAATAAAGGCCTACTACTGGAGCGAAACGGAATGCTTTGACAGTCGTCGCTCGGCCCCACAGCCGTCCAGAATCTTGGGGGAGACCTCCCCTGAAAGGTGGATTCACAGCGATCGAGTATGTCGAACGTCAGCCCACTCGCTCAAACTTAAGGGTTAAAAGGTTCTGCCAAAATCACATAGGTCGTCATGTTACAATTTCGTCAATAAATGCCTACTACTGGACCGAGTCGGAATGCTTTGACGGTCGCCGCTCGACCCACAACCGTCCAGAATCTTGGCGGAGACCTCCCCTGAAAGGTGGATTCACAACATTCGAGTGTGTCGAACTTCACCCCACTAGCTTAAACTTCAAGGTTCAAAGATTCTGCCGAAATCACATTGGTCGTCATGTTACAATTTAGTCAATAAAGGCCTACGACTGGAGCCAAACGGAATGCTTTGACGCTTGCCGTTCGGCCCCACAACCTTCCAGAGACTTAAAGGAGACCACCTCTGAAAGGTGGATTCACAACGAACGATTGTGTCGAATGTCACCCCACTAGCTCAAACTTAAGGGTTCAAAAGTTCTGCCGAAATCACATAGGTCGTCATGTTACAATTTAGTAAATAAAGGCCGACTACTGGAGCAAAACGGAATGCTTTGACGTTCGCCGCTTGGCCCCGCAACCATTCAGAGATTTGGGGCAGACCTCCCCTGAAAGGTGGATTCACAACGATTGAGTGTGTCGAAAGTCAACCCACTCGCTCAAACTTAAGGGTTCAAAAGTTCTGCCGAAATCACATAGGTCGTCATATTACAATTTAGTCAATAAAGGCCTACGACTGGAGCGAAACGGAATGCTTCGACGCTCGCCTTTCGGCCGCACGACCTCCGAGAGGCTTGGAAGAGACCTCATCTGAAAGGTGGATTCACAACGATCGAGTGTGTCGAACGTCACCCAACTGGCTCAAACTTAAGGGTTCAAAACTTCTGCCGAAATCACATAGGTCTTCATGTTACAATTTCGTCAATAAAGCCCTACTACTGGAGCGAAACGGAATGCTTTGACGGTAGCCGCTCGGCCCCACAGCCGTCCAGAGTCTTGGGGGAGACCTCCCCTGAAAGGTAGATTCACAACGATCAAGTGTATCGAACGTCAGCCCACTCGCTCAAACTTAAGGGTTAAAAAGTTCTTCCGAAATCACATAGGTCGTCATGTTACAATTTAGTTAATAAAGGCCTAATACTGGAGCGAAACGGAATGCTTCGACGCTCGCCTTTCAGCCGCACGACCTCCGAGAGGCTTGGAAGAGACCTCATCTGAAAGGTGGATTCACAACGATCGACTGTGTCGAACGTCACCCAACTGGCTCAAACTTAAGGGTTCAAAAGTTCTGCCGAAATCACATAGGTCGTCATGTTACAATTTAGTCAATATAGGCATACTACTGGAGCGAAACGGAATGCTTTGACGGTAGCCGCTCGGCTCCACAGCCGTCCAGAGTCTTGGGGAAGACCTCCCCTGAAAGGTGGATTCACAACGATCAAGTGTGTCGAACAACAGCCCACTCGCTAAAACTTAAGGGTAAAAAAGTTCTGCCAAAATCACATAGGTCGTCATGTTACAATTTAGTCAAGAAAGGCCTACTACTGGCGCGAAACGGAAAGCTTCGACGCTCGCCTTTCGGCCGCACGACCTCCGAGAGGCTTGGAAGAGACCTCATCTGAAAGGTGGATTCACAACGATCGAGTGTGTCGAACGTCAGCCCACTTGCTCAAACGTAGGGGTTCAAAAGATCTGCCGAAATCACATAGGTCTTCATGTTACAATTTCGTCAATAAAGCCCTACTACTGGAGCGAAACGGAATGCTTTGACGGTCGCCGCTCGACCCACAACCGTCCACAATCTTGGCGGAGACCTCCCCTGAAAGGTGGATTCACAACATTCGAGTGTGTCGAACTTCACCCCACTAGCTTAAACTTCAGGGTTCAAAGATTCTGCCGAAATCACATTGGTCGTCATGTTACAATTTAGTCAATAAAGGCCTATGACTTGGGCCAAACGGAATGCTTTGACGCTTGCCGTTCGGCCCCACAACCTTCCAGAGACTTAAAGGAGACCACCTCTGAAAGGTGGATTCACAACGAACGATTGTGTTGAATGTCACCCCACTAGCTCAAACTTAAGGGTTCAAAAATTCTGCCGAAATCACATAGGTCGTCATGTTACAATTTAGTAAATAAAGGCACACTACTGGAGCGAAACGGAATGCTTTGACGTTCGCCGCTTGGCCCCGCAACCATTCAGAGATTTGGGGCAGACCTCCCCTGAAAGGTGGATTAACAACGATTGAGTGTGTCGAACGTCAACCCACTCGCTCAAACTTAAGGGTTCAAAAGTTCTGGCGAAATCACATAGGTCGTCATATTACAATTTAGTCAATAAAGGCCTACGACTGGAGCGAAACGGAATGCTTCGACGCTCGCCTTTCGGCCGCATGACCTCCGAGAGGCTTGGAAGAGACCTCATCTGAAAGGTGGATTCACAACGATCGGGTGTGTCGAACGTCACCCCACTGGCTCAAACTTAAGGGTTCAAAAGTTCTGCCGAAATCACATAGGTCGTCATGTTACAATTTAGTAAATAAACGCCGACTACTGGAGCGTAACGGAATGCTTTGACGTTCGCCGCTTGGCCCCACAACCATTCAGAGATTTGGGGCAGACCTCCCCTGAAAGTTGGATTCACAACGAACGAGTGTGTCGAACGTCAACCCACTCGCTCAAACTTAAGGGTTCAAAAGTTCTGCCGAAATCACATAGGTCGTCATATTACAATTTAGTCAATAAAGGCCTACGACTGGAGCGAAACGGAATGCTTCGACGCTCGCCTTTCGGCCGCACGACCTCCGAGACGCTTGGAAGAGACCTCATCTGAAAGGTGGATTCACAACGATCGGGTGTGTCGAACGTCACCCCACTGGCTCAAACTTAAGGGTTCAAAAGTTCTGCCGAAATCACATAGGTCGTCATGTTACAATTTAGTAAATAAAGGCCGACTACTGGAGCGAAACGGAATGCTTTGACGTTCGCCGCTTGTCCCCACAACCATTCAGAGATTTGGGGCAGACCTCCCCTGAAAGGTGGATTCACAACGAACGAGTGTGTCGAACGTCAACCCACTCGCTCAAACTTAAGGGTTCAAAAGTTCTGCCGAAATCACATAGGTCGTCATATTACAATTTAGTCAATAAAGGCCTACGACTGGAGCGAAACGGAATGCTTCGACGCTCGCCTTTCGGCCGCACGACCTCCGAGAGGCTTGGAAGAGACCTCATCTGAAAGGTGGATTCACAACGATCGAGTGTGTCGAACGTCACCCCACTGGCTCAAACTTAAGGGTTCAAAAGTTCTGCCGAAATCACATAGGTCGTCATGTTACAATTTAGTAAATAAACGCCGACTACTGGAGCGAAACGGAATGCTTTGACGTTCGCCGCTTGGCCCCACAACCATTCAGAGATTTGGGGCAGACCTCACCTGAAAGGTGGATTCACAACGAACGAGTGTGTCGAACGTCAACCCACTCGCTCAAACTTAAGGGTTCAAAAGTTCTGCCGAAATCACATAGGTCGTCATATTACAATTTAGTCAATAAAGGCCTACGACTGGAGCGAAACGGAATGCTTCGACGCTCGCCTTTCGGCCGCACGACCTCCGAGACGCTTGGAAGAGACCTCATCTGAAAGGTGGATTCACAACGATCGCGTGTGTCGAACGTCAGCCCACTAGCTAAAACTTAACGGTTCAAATGTTCTGCCGAAATCACATCGGTCGTCATGTTACAATTTAGTCAATAAAGGCCTACTAATGGAGCGAAACGAAATGCTTTGACAGTCGCCGCTCGGCCCCACAGCCGTCCAGAGTCTTGGGGGCGACCTTTCCTGAAAGGTGGATTCACAACGATCGAGTGTGTCGAACAACAGCCCACTCGCTCAAACTTAAGGGTTAAAAAGTTCTGCCCAAATCACATAGGTCGTCATGTTACAATTTAGTCAATAAAGGCCTACTACTGGCGCGAAACGGAATGCTTTGACGCTCGCCTTTCGGCCGCACGACCTCCGAGAGGCTTGGAAGAGACCTCATCTGAAAGGTGGATTCACAACGATCGAGTGTGTCGAACGTCAGCCCACTTGCTCAAACTTAGGGGTTCAAAAGATCTGCCGAAATCACATAGGTCTTCATGTTACAATTTGGTCAATAAAGCCCTACTACTGGAGCGAAACGGAATGCTTTGACGGTCGCCGCTCGGCCCCACAACCGTCCAGAGTCTTGGGGGAGACCTCCCCTGAAAGGTAGATTCACAACGATCAAGTGTATCGAACGTCAGCCCACTCGCTCAAACTTAAGGGTTAAAAAGTTCTGCCGAAATCACATAGGTCGTCATGTTACAATTTAGTTAATAAAGGCCTACTACTGGAGCGAAACGGAATGCTTTGACAGTCGTCGCTCGGCCCCACAGCCGTCCAGAATCTTGGGGGAGACCTCCCCTGAAAGGTGGATTCACAGCGATCGAGTATGTCGAACGTCAGCCCTCTCGCTCAAACTTAAGGGTTAAAAGGTTCTGCCAAAATCACATAGGTCGTCATGTTACAATTTCGTCAATAAATGCCTACTACTGGACCGAGTCGGAATGCTTTGACGGTCGCCGCTCGACCCACAACCGTCCAGAATCTTGGCGGAGACCTCCCCTGAAAGGTGGATTCACAACATTCGAGTGTGTCGAACTTCACCCCACTAGCTTAAACTTCAAGGTTCAAAGATTCTGCCGAAATCACATTGGTCGTCATGTTACAATTTAGTCAATAAAGGCCTACGACTGGAGCCAAACGGAATGCTTTGACGCTTGCCGTTCGGCCCCACAACCTTCCAGAGACTTAAAGGAGACCACCTCTGAAAGGTGGATTCACAACGAATGATTGTGTCGAATGTCACCCCACTAGCTCAAACTTAAGGGTTCAAAAGTTCTGCCGAAATCACATAGGTCGTCATGTTACAATTTAGTAAATAAAGGCCGACTACTGGAGCAAAACGGAATGCTTTGACGTTCGCCGCTTGGCCCCGCAACCATTCAGAGATTTGGGGCAGACCTCCCCTGAAAGGTGGATTCACAACGATTGAGTGTGTCGAAAGTCAACCCACTCGCTCAAACTTAAGGGTTCAAAAGTTCTGCCGAAATCACATAGGTCGTCATATTACAATTTAGTCAATAAAGGCCTACGACTGGAGCGAAACGGAATGCTTCGACGCTCGCCTTTCGGCCGCACGACCTCCGAGAGGCTTGGAAGAGACCTCATCTGAAAGGTGGATTCACAACGATCGAGTGTGTCGAACGTCACCCAACTGGCTCAAACTTAAGGGTTCAAAACTTCTGCCGAAATCACATAGGTCGTCATGTTACAATTTAGTCAATATAGGCATACTACTGGAGCGAAACGGAATGCTTTGACGGTAGCCGCTCGGCCCCACAGCCGTCCAGAGTCTTGGGGGAGACCTCCCCTGAAAGGTGGATTCACAACGATCGAGTGTGTCGAACAACAGCCCACTCGCTCAAACTTAAGGGTTAAAAAGTTCTGCCGAAATCACATAGGTCGTCATGTTACAATTTAGTCAAGAAAGGCCTACTACTGGCGCGAAACGGAATGCTTCAACGCTCGCCTTTCGGCCGCACGACCTCCGAGAGGCTTGGAAGAGACCTCATCTGAAAGGTGGATTCACAACGATCGAGTGTGTCGAACATCAGCCCACTTGCTCAAACTTAGGGGTTCAAAAGATCTGCCGAAATCACATAGGTCTTCATGTTACAATTTCGTCAATAAAGCCCTACTACTGGAGCGAAATGGAATGCTTTGACGGTCGCCGCTCGGCCCCACAACCGTCCAGAGTCTTGGGGGAGACCTCCCCTGAAAGGTAGATTCACAACGATCAAGTGTATCGAACGTCAGCCCACTCGCTCAAACTTAAGGGTTAAAAAGTTCTTCCGAAATCACATAGGTCGTCATGTTACAATTTAGTTAATAAAGGCCTAATACTGGAGCGAAACGGAATGCTTCGACGCTCGCCTTTCAGCCGCACGACCTCCGAGAGGCTTGGAAGAGACCTCATCTGAAAGGTGGATTCACAACGATCGACTGTGTCGAACGTCACCCAACTGGCTCAAACTTAAGGGTTCAAAAGTTCTGCCGAAATCACATAGGTCGTCATGTTACAATTTAGTCAATATAGGCATACTACTGGAGCGAAACGGAATGCTTTGACGGTAGCCGCTCGGCTCCACAGCCGTCCAGAGTCTTGGGGGAGACCTCCCCTGAAAGGTGGATTCACAACGATCAAGTGTGTAGAACAACAGCCCACTCGCTAAAACTTAAGGGTAAAAAAGTTCTGCCGAAATCACATAGGTCGTCATGTTACAATTTAGTCAAGAAAGGCCTACTACTGGCGCGAAACGGAAAGCTTCGACGCTCGCCTTTCGGCCGCACGACCTCCGAGAGGCTTGGAAGAGACCTCATCTGAAAGGTGGATTCACAACGATCGAGTGTGTCGAACGTCAGCCCACTTGCTCAAACGTAGGGGTTCAAAAGATCTGTCGAAATCACATAGGTCTTCATGTTACAATTTCGTCAATAAAGCCCTACTACTGGAGCGAAACGGAATGCTTTGACGGTCGCCGCTCGGCCCCACAACCGTCCAGAGTCTTGGGGGAGACCTCCCCTGAAAGGTAGATTCACAACGATCAATTGTATGGAACGTCAGCCCACTCGCTCAAACTTAAGGGTTAAAAGCTTCTGCCAAAATCACATAGGTCGTCATGTTACAATTTCGTCAAAAAATGCCTACTACTGGACCGAGTCGGAATGCTTTGACGGTCGCCGCTCGACGCACAACCGTCCAGAATCTTGGCGGAGACCTCCCCTGAAAGGTGGATTCTCAACATTCGAGTGTGTCGAACTTCACCCCACTAGCTTAAACTTCAGGGTTCAAAGATTCTGCCGAAATCACATTGGTCGTCATGTTACAATTTAGTCAATAAAGGCCTACGACTTGGGCCAAACGGAATGCTTTGACGCTTGCCGTTCGGCCCCACAACCTTCCAGAGACTTATAGGAGACCACCTCTGAAAGGTGGATTCACAACGAACGATTGTGTTGAATGTCACCCCACTAGCTCAAACTTAAGGGTTCAAAAATTCTGCCGAAATCACATAGGTCGTCATGTTACAATTTAGTAAATAAAGGCACACTACTGGAGCGAAACGGAATGCTTTGACGTTCGCCGCTTGGCCCCACAACCGTCCAGAGTCTTGGGGGAGACCTCCCCTGAAAGGTAGATTCACAACGATCAATTGTATCGTACGTCAGCCCACTCGCTCAAACTTAAGGGTTAAAAGGTTCTGCCAAAATCACATAGGTCGTCATGTTACAATTTCGTCAATAAATGCCTACTACTGGACCGAGTCGGAATGCTTTGACGGTCGCCGCTCGACCCACAACCGTCCAGAATCTTGGCGGAGACCTCCCCTGAAAGGTGGATTCACAACATTCGAGTGTGTCGAACTTCACCCCACTAGCTTAAACTTCAGGGTTCAAAGATTCTGCCGAAATCACATTGGTCGTCATGTTACAATTTAGTCAATAAAGGCCTACGACTTGGGCCAAACGGAATGCTTTGACGCTTGCCGTTCGGCCCCACAACCTTCCAGAGACTTATAGGAGACCACCTCTGAAAGGTGGATTCACAACGAACGATTGTGTTGAATGTCACCCCACTAGCTCAAACTTAAGGGTTCAAAAATTCTGCCGAAATCACATAGGTCGTCATGTTACAATTTAGTAAATAAAGGCACACTACTGGAGCGAAACGGAATGCTTTGACGTTCGCCGCTTGGCCCCGCAACCATTCAGAGATTTGGGGCAGACCTCCCCTGAAAGGTGGATTAACAACGATTGAGTGTGTCGAACGTCAACCCACTCGCTCAAACTTAAGGGTTCAAAAGTTCTGCCGAAATCACATAGGTCGTCATATTACAATTTAGTCAATAAAGGCCTACGACTGGAGCGAAACGGAATGCTTCGACGCTCGCCTTTCGGCCGCATGACCTCCGAGAGGCTTGGAAGAGACCTCATCTGAAAGGTGGATTCACAACGATTGAGTGTGTCGAACGTCAACCCACTCGCTCAAACTTAAGGGTTCAAAAATTCTGCCGAAATCACATAGGTCGTCATGTTACAATTTAGTAAATAAAGGCACACTACTGGAGCGAAACGGAATGCTTTGACGTTCGCCGCTTGGCCCCGCAACCATTCAGAGATTTGGGGCAGACCTCCCCTGAAAGGTGGATTAACAACGATTGAGTGTGTCGAACGTCAACCCACTCGCTCAAACTTAAGGGTTCAAAAGTTCTGCCGAAATCACATAGGTCGTCATATTACAATTTAGTCAATAAAGGCCTACGACTGGAGCGAAACGGAATGCTTCGACGCTCGCCTTTCGGCCGCATGACCTCCGAGAGGCTTGGAAGAGACCTCATCTGAAAGGTGGATTCACAACGATCGGGTGTGTCGAACGTCACCCCACTGGCTCAAACTTAAGGGTTCAAAAGTTCTGCCGAAATCACATAGGTCGTCATGTTACAATTTAGTAAATAAAGGCCGACTACTGGAGCGAAACGGAATGCTTTGACGTTCGCCGCTTGTCCCCACAACCATTCAGAGATTTGGGGCAGACCTCCCCTGAAAGGTGGATTCACAACGAACGAGTGTGTCGAACGTCAACCCACTCGCTCAAACTTAAGGGTTCAAAAGTTCTGCCGAAATCACATAGGTCGTCATATTACAATTTAGTCAATAAAGGCCTACGACTGGAGCGAAACGGAATGCTTCGAGGATCGCCTTTCGGCCGCACGACCTCCGAGACGCTTGGAAGAGACCTCATCTGAAAGGTGGATTCACAACGATCGCGTGTGTCGAACGTCAGCCCACTAGCTAAAACTTAAGGGTTCAAATGTTCTGCCGAAATCACATCGGTCGTCATGTTACAATTTAGTCAATAAAGGCCTACTAATGGAGCGAAACGAAATGCTTTGACAGTCGCCGCTCGGCCCCACAGCTGTCCAGAGTCTTGGGGGCGACCTCCCCTGAAAGGTGGATTCACAACGATCGAGTGTGTCGAACAACAGCCCACTCGCTCAAACTTAAGGGTTAAAAAGTTCTGCCCAAATCACATAGGTCGTCATGTTACAATTTAGTCAATAAAGGCCTACTACTGGCGCGAAACGGAATGCTTCGACGCTCGCCTTTCGCCCGCACGACCTCCGAGAGGCTTGGAAGAGACCTCATCTGAAAGGTGGATTCACAACGATCGAGTGTGTCCAACGTCAGCCCACTTGCTCAAACTTAGGGGTTCAAAAGATCTGCCGAAATCACATAGGTCTTCATGTTACAATTTGGTCAATAAAGCCCTACTACTGGAGCGAAACGGAATGCTTTGACGGTCGCCGCTCGGCCCCACAACCGTCCAGAGTCTTGGGGGAGACCTCCCCTGAAAGGTAGATTCACAACGATCAAGTGTATCGAACGTCAGCCCACTCGCTCAAACTTAAGGGTTAAAAAGTTCTGCCGAAATCACATAGGTCGTCATGTTACAACTTAGTTAATAAAGGCCTACTACTGGAGCGAAACGGAATGCTTTGACAGTCATCGCTCGGCCCCACAGCCGTCCAGAATCTTGGGGGAGACCTCCCCTGAAAGGTGGATTCACAACGATCGAGTGTGTCGAACGTCAGCCCACTCGCTCAAACTTAAGGGTTAAAAGGTTCTGCCAAAATCACATAGGTCGTCATGTTACAATTTCGTCAATAAATGCCTACTACTGGACCGAGTCGGAATGCTTTGACGGTCGCCGCTCGACCCACAACCGTCCAGAATCTTGGCGGAGACCTCCCCTGAAAGGTGGATTCACAACATTCGAGTGTGTTGAACTTCACCCCACTAGCTTAAACTTCAGGGTTCAAAGATTCTGCCGAAATCACATTGGTCGTCATGTTACAATTTAGTCAATAAAGGCCTACGACTGGGGCCAAACGGAATGCTTTGACGCTTGCCGTTCGGCCCCACAACCTTCCAGAGACTTAAAGGAGACCACCTCTGAAAGGTGGATTTACAACGAACGATTGTGTTGAATGTCACCCCACTAGCTCAAACTTAAGGGTTCAAAAGTTCTGCCGAAATCACATAGGTCGTCATGTTACAATTTAGTAAATAAAGGCCGACTACTGGAGCAAAACGGAATGCTTTGACGTTCGCCGCTTGGCCCCGCAACCATTCAGAGATTTGGGGCAGACCTCCCCTGAAAGGTGGATTCACAACGAATGAGTGTGTCGAAAGTCAACCCACTCGCTCAAACTTAAGGGTTCAAAAGTTCTGCCGAAATCACATAGGTCGTCATATTACAATTTAGTCAATAAAGGCCTACGACTGGAGCGAAACGGAATACTTCGACGCTCGCCTTTCGGCCGCACGACCTCCGAGAGGCTTGGAAGAGACCTCATCTGAAAGGTAGATTCACAACGATCGAGTGTGTCGAACGTCACCCAACTGGCTCAAACTTAAGGGTTCAAAAGTTCTGCCGAAATCACATAGGTCGTCATGTTACAATTTAGTCAAGAAAGGCCTACTACTGGCGCGAAACGGAATGCTTCGACGCTCGCCTTTCGGCCGCACGACCTCCGAGAGGCTTGGAAGAGACCTCATCTGAAAGGTGGATTCACAACGATCGAGTGTGTCGAACGTCAGCCCACTTGCTCAAACTTAGGGGTTCAAAAGATCTGCCGAAATCACATAGGTCTTCATGTTACAATTTGGTCAATAAAGCCCTACTACTGGAGCGAAACGGAATGCTTTGACGGTCGCCGCTCGGCCCCACAACCGTCCAGAGTCTTGGGGGAGACCTCCCCTGAAAGGTAGATTCACAACGATCAATTGTATCGAACGTCAGCCCACTCGCTCAAACTTAAGGGTTAAAAAGTTCTGCCGAAATCACATAGGTCGTCATGTTACAATTTAGGTAATAAAGGCCTAATACTGGAGCGAAACGGAATGCTTCGAAGCTCGCCTTTCAGCGGCACGACCTCCGAGAGGCTTGGAAGAGACCTCAACTAAAAGGTGGATTCACAACGATCGAGTGTGTCGAACGTCAGCCCACTAGCTCAAACTTAAGGGTTCAAAGGTTCTGCCGAAATCACATAGGTCGTCATGTTACAATTTCGTCAATAAATGCCTACTACTGGACCGAGTCGGAATGCTTTGACGGTCGCCGCTCGACCCACAACCGTCCAGAATCTTGGGGGAGACCTCCCCTGAATGGTGGATTCACAACGATCGGGTGTGTCGAACGTCACCCCAATCGCTCAAACTTAAGGGTTCAAAAGTTCTGCCGAAATCACATAGGTCGTCATGTTACAATTTAGTAAATAAAGGCCGACTACTGGAGCGAAACGGAATGCTTTGACGTTCGCCGCTTGTCCCCACAACCATTCAGAGATTTGGGGCAGACCTCCCCTGAAAGGTGGATTCACAACGAACGAGTGTGTCGAACGTCAACCCACTCGCTCAAACTTAAGGGTTCAAAAGTTCTGCCGAAATCACATAGGTCGTCATATTACAATTTAGTCAATGAAGGCCTACGACTGGAGCGAAACGGAATGCTTCGACGCTCGCCTTTCGGCCGCACGACCTCCGAGAGGCTTGGAGGAGACCTCATCTGAAAGGTGGATTCACAACGATCGCGTGTGTCGAACGTCACCCCACTGGCTCAAACAAAAGGGTTCAAAAGTTCTGCTGAAATCACATTGGTCGTCATGTTACAATTTAGTCAATAAAGGCCTACTACTGGCGCGAAACGGAATGCTTCGACGCTCGCCTTTCGGCCGCACGACCTCCGAGAGGCTTTGAAGAGACCTCATCTGAAAGGTGGATTCACAACGATCGAGTGTGTCGAACGTCACCCCACTGGCTCAAACTTCAGGGTTCAAAGGTTCTGCCGAAATCACATTGGTTGTCATGTTACAATTTAGTCAATAAAGGCCTACGACTGGGGCCAAACGGAAAGCTTTGACGCTTGCCGTTCAGCCCCACAACCTTCCAGAGACTTAAAGGAGACCACCTCTGAAAGGTGGATTCACAACGAACGATTGTGTCGAATGTCACCCCGCTAGCTCAAACTTAAGTGTTCAAAAATTCTGCCGAAATCACATAGGTCTTCATGTTACAATTTCGTCAATAAAGCCCTACTACTGGAGCGAAACGGAATGCTTTGACGGTCGCCGCTCGGCCCCACAACCGTCCAGAGTCTTGGGGGAGACCTCCCCTGAAAGGTAGATTCACAACGATCAATTGTATCGAACGTCAGCCCACTCGCTCAAACTTAAGGGTTTAAAAGTTCTGCCGAAATCACATAGGTCGTCATGTTACAATTTAGGTAATAAAGGCCTAATACTGGAGCGAAACGGAATGCTTCGACGCTCGCCTTTCAGCCGCACGACCTCCGAGAGGCTTGGAAGAGACCTCAACTAAAAGGTGGATTCACAACGATCGAGTGTGTCGAACGTCAGCCCACTAGCTCAAACTTAAGGGTTAAAAAGTTCTGCCGAAATCACATAGGTCGTCATGTTACAATTTCGTCAATAAATGCCTACTACTGGACCGAGTCGGAATGCTTTGACGGTCGCCGCTCGACCCACAACCGTCCAGAATCTTGGCGGAGACCTCCCCTGAAAGGTGGATTCACAACATTCGAGTGTGTCGAACTTCACCCCACTAGCTTAAACTTCAGGGTTCAAAGATTCTGCCGAAATCACATTGGTCGTCATGTTACAATTTAGTCAATAAAGGCCTACGACTTGGGCCAAACGGAATGCTTTGACGCTTGCCGTTCGGCCCCACAACCTTCCAGAGACTTAAAGGAGACCACCTCTGAAAGGTGGATTCACAACGAACGAATGTGTTGAATGTCACCCCACTAGCTCAAACTTAAGGGTTCAAAAATTCTGCCGAAATCACATAGGTCGTCATGTTACAATTTAGTAAATAAAGGCACACTACTGGAGCGAAAGGGAATGCTTTGACGTTCGCCGCTTGGCCCCGCAACCATTCAGAGATTTGGGGCAGACCTCCCCTGAAAGGTGGATTAACAACGATTGAGTGTGTCGAACGTCAACCCACTCGCTCAAACTTAAGGGTTCAAAAGTTCTGCCGAAATCACATAGGTCGTCATATTACAATTTAGTCAATAAAGGCCTACGACTGGAGCGAAACGGAATGCTTCGACGCTCGCCTTTCGGCCGCATGACCTCCGAGAGGCTTGGAAGAGACCTCATCTGAAAGGTGGATTCACAACGATCGGGTGTGTCGAACGTCACCCCACTGGCTCAAACTTAAGGGTTCAAAAGTTCTGCCGAAATCACATAGGTCGTCATCTTACAATTTAGTAAATAAAGGCCGACTACTGGAGCGAAACGGAATGCTTTGACGTTCGCCGCTTGTCCCCACAACCATTCAGAGATTTGGGGCAGACCTCCCCTGAAAGGTGGATTCACAACGAACGAGTGTGTCGAACGTCAACCCACTCGCTCTAACTTAAGGGTTCAAAAGTTCTGCCGAAATCACATAGGTCGTCATATTACAATTTAGTCAATAAAGGCCTACGACTTTAGCGAAACGGAACGCTTCGACGCTCGCCTTTCGGCCGCACGACCTCCGAGAGGCTTGGAAGAGACCTCATCTGAAAGGTGGATTCACAACGATCGCGTGTGTCGAACGTCACCCCACTGGCTCAAACAAAAGGGTTCAAAAGTTCTGCTGAAATCACATAGGTCGTCACGTTACAATTTAGTCAATAAAGGCCTACTACTGGCGCGAAACGGAATGCTTCGACGCTCGCCTTTCGGCCGCACGACCTCCGAGAGGCTTGGAAGAGACCTCATCTGAAAGGTGGATTCACAACGATCGAGTGTGTCGAACGTCACCCCACTGGCTCAAACTTCAGGGTTCAAAGATTCTGCCGAAATCACATTGGTTGTCATGTTACAATTTAGTCAATAAAGGCCTACGACTGGGGCCAAACGGAATGCTTTGACGCTTGCCGTTCAGCCCCACAACCTTCCAGAGACTTAAAGGAGACCACCTCTGAAAGGTGGATTCACAACGAACGATTGTGTCGAATGTCACCCCACTAGCTCAAACTTAAGGGTTCAAAAATTATGCCGAAATCACATAGGTCGTCATGTTACAATTTAGTAAATAAAGGCCTACTACTGGCGCGAAACGGAATGCTTCGACGCTCGCCTTTCGGCCGCACGACCTCCGAGAGGCTTGGAAGAGACCTCCCCTGAAAGGTGGATTCACAACGAACGAGTGTGTCGAACGTCAACCCACTCGCTCAAACTTCAGGGTTCAAAGATTCTGCCGAAATCACATTGGTTGTCATGTTACAATTTAGTCAATAAAGGCCTACGACTGGGGCCAAACGGAATGCTTTGACGCTTGCCGTTCAGCCCCACAACCTTCCAGAGACTTAAAGGAGACCACCTCTGAAAGGTGGATTCACAACGAACGATTGTGTCGAATGTCACCCCACTAGCTCAAACTTAAGGGTTCAAAAATTCTGCCGAAATCACATAGGTCGTCATGTTACAATTTAGTAAATAAAGGCCTACTACTGGCGCGAAACGGAATGCTTCGACGCTCGCCTTTCGGCCGCACGACCTCCGAGAGGCTTGGAAGAGACCTCCCCTGAAAGGTGGATTCACAACGAACGAGTGTGTCGAACGTCAACCAACTCTCTCAAACTTAAGGGTTCAAAAGTTCTGCCGAAATCACATAGGTCGTCATATTACAATTTAGTCAATAAAGGCCTACGACTGGAGCGAAACGGAATGCTTCGACGCTCGCCTTTCGGCCGCACGACCTCCGAGAGGCTTGGAAGAAACCTCATCTGAAAGGTGGATTCACAACGATCGCGTGTGTCGAACGTCACCCCACTGGCTCAAACAAAAGGGTTCAAAAGTTCTGCTGAAATCACATAGGTCGTCATGTTACAATTTAGTAAATAAAGCCCTACTACTGGAGCGAAACGGAATGCTTTGACGGTCGCCGCTCGGCCCCACAACCGTCCAGAGTCTTGGGGGAGACCTCCCCTGAAAGGTAGATTCACAACGATCAATTGCTTCGAACGTCAGCCCACTCGCTCAAACTTAAGGGTTTAAAAGTTCTGCCGAAATCACATAGGTCGTCATGTTACAATTTAGGTAATAAAGGCCTAATACTGGAGCGAAACGGAATGCTTCGACGCTCGCCTTTCAGCCGCACGACCTCCGAGAGGCTTGGAAGAGACCTCAACTAAAAGGTGGATTCACAACGATCGAGTGTGTCGAACGTCAGCCCACTAGCTCAAACTTAAGGGTTCAAAAGTTCTGCCGAAATCACATAGGTCGTCATGTTACAATTTCGTCAATAAATGCCTACTACTGGACCGAGACGGAATGCTTTGACGGTCGCCGCTCGACCCACAACCGTCCAGAATCTTGGCGGAGACCTCCCCTGAAAGGTGGATTCACAACATTCGAGTGTGTCGAACTTCACCCCACTAGCTTAAACTTCAGGGTTCAAAGATTCTGCCGAAATCACATTGGTCGTCATGTTACAATTTAGTCAATAAAGGCCTACGACTTGGGCCAAACGGAATGCTTTGACGCTTGCCGTTCGGCCCCACAACCTTCCAGAGACTTAAAGGAGACCACCTCTGAAAGGTGGATTCACAACGAACGATTGTGTTGAATGTCACCCCACTAGCTCAAACTTAAGGGATCAAAAGATCTGCCAAAATCACATAGGTCGTCATGTTACAATTTAGTAAATAAAGGCACACTACTGGTGCGAAACGGAATGCTTTGACGTTCGCCGCTTGGCCCCGCAACCATTCAGAGATTTGGGGCAGACCTCCCCTGAAAGGTGGATTAACAACGATTGAGTGTGTCGAACGTCAACCCACTCGCTCAAACTTAAGGGTTCAAAAGTTCTGCCGAAATCACATAGGTCGTCATATTACAATTTAGTCAATAAAGGCCTACGACTGGAGCGAAACGGAATGCTTCGACGCTCGCCTTTCGGCCGCATGACCTCCGAGAGGCTTGGAAGAGACCTCATCTGAAAGGTGGATTCACAACGATCGGGTGTGTCGAACGTCACCCCACTGGCTCAAACTTAAGGGTTCAAAAGTTCTGCCGAAATCACATAGGTCGTCATGTTACAATTTAGTAAATAAAGGCCGACTACTGGAGCGAAACGGAATGCTTTGACGTTCGCCGCTTGTCCCCACAACCATTCAGAGATTTGGGGCAGACCTCCCCTGAAAGGTGGATTCACAACGAACGAGTGTGTCGAACGTCAACCCACTCGCTCAAACTTAAGGGTTCAAAAGTTCTGCCGAAATCACATAGGTCGTCATATTACAATTTAGTCAATAAAGGCCTACGACTGGAGCGAAACGGAACGCTTCGACGCTCGCCTTTCGGCCGCACGACCTCCGAGAGGCTTGGAAGAGACCTCATCTGAAAGGTGGATTCACAACGATCGCGTGTGTCGAACGTCACCCCATTGGCTCAAACAAAAGGGTTCAAAAGTTCTGCTGAAATCACATAGGTCGTCATGTTACAATTTAGTCAATAAAGGCCTACTACTGGCGCGAAACGGAATGCTTCGACGCTCGCCTTTCGGCCGCACGACCTCCGAGAGGCTTGGAAGAGACCTCATCTGAAAGGTGGATTCACAACGATCGAGTGTGTCGAACGTCACCCCACTGGCTCAAACTTCAGGGTTCAAAGATTCTGCCGAAATCACATTGGTTGTCATGTTACAATTTAGTCAATAAAGGCCTACGACTGGGGCCAAACGGAATGCTTTGACGCTTGCCGTTCAGCCCCACAACCTTCCAGAGACTTAAAGGAGACCACCTCTGAAAGGTGGATTCACAACGAACGATTGTGTCGAATGTCACCCCACTAGCTCAAACTTAAGGGTTCAAAAATCCTGCCGAAATCACATAGGTCGTCATGTTACAATTTAGTAAATAAAGGCCTACTACTGGCGCGAAACGGAATGCTTCGACGCTCGCCTTTCGGCCGCACGACCTCCGAGAGGCTTGGAAGAGACCTCCCCTGAAAGGTGGATTCACAACGAACGAGTGTGTCGAACGTCAACCCACTCGCTCAAACTTAAGGGTTCAAAAGTTCTGCCGAAATCACATAGGTCGTCATGTTACAATTTAGTCAATAAAGGCCTACTACTGGCGCGAAACGGAATGCTTCGACGCTCGCCTTTCGGCCGCACGACCTCCGAGAGGCTTGGAAGAGACCTCATCTGAAAGGTGGATTCACAACGATCGAGTGTGTCGAACGTCACCCCACTGGCTCAAACTTCAGGGTTCAAAGATTCTGCCGAAATCACATTGGTTGTCATGTTACAATTTAGTCAATAAAGGCCTACGACTGGGGCCAAACGGAATGCTTTGACGCTTGCCGTTCAGCCCCACAACCTTCCAGAGACTTAAAGGAGACCACCTCTGAAAGGTGGATTCACAACGAACGATTGTGTCGAATGTCACCCCACTAGCTCAAACTTAAGGGTTCAAAAATTCTGCCGAAATCACATAGGTCGTCATGTTACAATTTAGTAAATAAAGGCCTACTACTGGCGCGAAACGGAATGCTTCGACGCTCGCCTTTCGGCCGCACGACCTCCGAGAGGCTTGGAAGAGACCTCCCCTGAAAGGTGGATTCACAACGAACGAGTGTGTCGAACGTCAACCAACTCGCTCAAACTTAAGGGTTCAAAAGTTCTGCCGAAATCACATAGGTCGTCATATTACAATTTAGTCAATAAAGGCCTACGACTGGAGCGAAACGGAATGCTTCGACGCTCGCCTTTCGGCCGCACGACCTCCGAGAGGCTTGGAAGAAACCTCATCTGAAAGGTGGATTCACAACGATCGCGTGTGTCGAACGTCACCCCACTGGCTCAAACAAAAGGGTTCAAAAGTTCTGCTGAAATCACATAGGTCGTCATGTTACAATTTAGTAAATAAAGGCCGACTACTGGAGCGAAACGGAATGCTTTGACGTTCGCCGCTTGTCCCCACAACCATTCAGAGATTTGGGGCAGACCTCCCCTGAAAGGTGGATTCACAACGATCGCGTGTGTCGAACGTCACCCCACTGGCTCAAACAAAAGGGTTCAAAAGTTCTGCTGAAATCACATAGGTCGTCATGTTACAATTTAGTCAATAAAGGCCTACTACTGGCGCGAAACGGAATGCTTCGACGCTCGCCTTTCGGCCGCACGACCTCCGAGAGGCTTGGAAGAGACCTCATCTGAAAGGTGGATTCACAACGATCGAGTGTGTCGAACGTCACCCCACTGGCTCAAACTTCAGGGTTCAAAGATTCTGCCGAAATCACATTGGTTGTCATGTTACAATTTAGTCAATAAAGGCCTA
>NW_026902927.1:0-582 GCF_024500385.1 Phyllopteryx taeniolatus | reverse complement strand
CATAAGGACCCCTGAATTTGGTGCGACTTTAGGGTGCTCATTTCAAACTAGCTAAGATTTGAAACAAACGATTGGTGGAATCCAGCTTTCAGGGAGCCTACCCCGAGTCTCTGGACGGTTTTTGGGGCCGAGCGGCGACCGTCTAAACATTCAATTCGCTCCAGTAGTAGGCCTTTATTGCCTAAATTGTAACATGAGGACCTCTGTGATTTGGCGAGACTTTAAGGGTGCTTAATTTTGAACTCGGTGGCTAAGATTTGAAAGAAACATCGGTGGGAATCCAGCTTTCAGGGGAGGCCACCCCCGAGTCTCTGGACGGTTGTGGAGCGAGCGGCGCCCCGTCCAACATTAAGTTTCGCTCCAGGAGTAGGCCTTTATTGCTAAATTGTCACATGACGACCTTGTGATTTTGCAGGACTTATGAGTGCTTAGTTTGAGCAGTGGGCTGACGTTCGACACACTCGATAGGTGTGAATCCACCTTTCAGCGGAGGCAACCCCGAGTCTCTGCGGTTGTGGGGCGAGCGCGCCCGTCAACCATTAGTTTCGCTCCAGGAGTAGCCTTTATGCTATTTGTAACATA
>NW_026902926.1:0-582 GCF_024500385.1 Phyllopteryx taeniolatus | reverse complement strand
TCCCACCGATTGTTTCGTTCAAATCTTAGCACGAGTTCATTAAGCACACCATAAAAGTCTCGCCAATTCACAGAGGGTCCTCATGTTACAATTTAGGCAATAAAGGCTACTCACTGGAGCGAAATTAATGTTTAGACGAGTCGCCGCTCGGCCCAAAAACCGTCCAGAGACTCGAGGCTCCTGACAGCTGGATCACCGATTGATTCTTCAAATCTTAGCCCACGAGTTCAAAATTTAACGCACCCTAAAGTCTCGCCAAATTCCCGCAGGTCCTCTTGTACAATTTAGCAATACGGCTACTCTGGACGAAAACTGAATGTTGGACGGGCGCCGCTCGGCCCACAATAGTCCAGAGACTCGGGGCTGGCCTCCCTGAAAGCTGGATTCCCACCGATCATTTGATTCAAATATTAGCCACTAGTTTGAAATTAAGCACCCTAAAGTCGCACCAAATTCAGAGAGTCCTTATGTTACAAGTTCGACAATAAAGGCTACTCTTGGAGCGAAACTGAATGTTTGACGGTCGCCGCTCGGCCCCACAACCGTCCAGAGATCGGGGTGGCCTCCCTGAAAGCTGGATTC
>NW_026902925.1:0-583 GCF_024500385.1 Phyllopteryx taeniolatus | reverse complement strand
TGGAGGGAAGACAACAGTGGTGAGTTAAACTTCCTTAAAGGGGGGAAGTGAATGACTGGATGTCATTGTGCGTTATTGACTGGAGGTCCGTGTTGGAAAACCCTGTGAATACTAGTAAATGGCAGGTAAATGAGGGACGGCGGAGTCCGATAAATTCCATAGAAAAAGGACGGCGGAGTCCTGTGTACACTTAAATTCCGTGAAAATCGCAGTAATAAAGCGCTTGTGTGACTGAGAAGTGAATGAATGGAGATAAAATACCACTAGGTATTGATCTCATATAAAACAGTGGGATTGTAAACAGCAGACTGGTATGGATGCAAAGGCAAGAATTCTCCACCTGAAAAGGTTGAAGTGAGAATTACCACAACAGAAAATTTTAGTTGCTGTCCTACTAATAAGAAACTACTTTTTAGAACATCCTAGGTGTTGACAAACTGGACCAAATTCTTTAATATGGGGAAAGGAAGTAGTAAAATAAAACTCAGGGATACACTGCAGTGTAAAGATTGGAAGTTCATTCAATAAAAAAAAAATAAAATAAAAAAACAGGATCCTGATAACATTTTATATTTAGACAATG
>NW_026902924.1:0-583 GCF_024500385.1 Phyllopteryx taeniolatus | reverse complement strand
TCATTTGGTCTGATGAGAATTATTATTATTATTATTATTATTATAAGAATTATTTGGTCTGATGAGACCAAGATAGAAATTGTTGGCCTTAATTCTAAGTGGCATGTGTGGAGAAAACCAGGCACTGCTCATCACCTGTCCAATACAGTCCCAACAGTGAAGCATGTTGGTGGCAGCATCATGCTGTGGTTTTTTTTTTTCAGCTGCAGGGACAGGACGACTGGTTGCAATCGAAGGAAAGATAAATGCGGCCAAGTACAGGGATATCCAGGATGAAAACCTTCTCCAGAGTACTCAGAACCTCAGACTGGGCCGAAGGTTCACCTTCAAAAAAGACAGTGAACCTAAGCACATCAGAATCAGAATCATCTTTATTTGCCAAGTATGTCCAAAAAACACACAAGGAATTTGTCTCCGGTAGTTGGAGCTACTCTAGCACGACAACTGACAGTCAATTGACAAAGAACAGTTTTGAGACATAAAGACATTGACAAAAAACAGTCACTGACCAATAAGGGGTTAATAGTTATCTGGTAATGCCGGTACATTATTTTTATTTTTTTAATTAATTATTTTATTTTTT
>NW_026902923.1:0-588 GCF_024500385.1 Phyllopteryx taeniolatus | reverse complement strand
GTCGTTGATGGCGAAAATGCAATTTTATCATCTAATTTGTTAAGCTCACCTAACTTGACCACTCGTTTTTCAAAGTGATGTTCAGGTCACCTGGGACATCTCAGTGTTCTTACGTAAAGGCTAAATAAGTGTTGCTATTGGACAATGACTTCATTATAAAACTCTAAAAATATGTATTTTTGGTTATTATTCATTGTTAATGAATTCATATTAAAATGTGCAAGTGGACATAATGTCAAAGAGAGAGCACTGAAGACTTTACCAATTATTCAGAAATAAGTTAAAATTGCCCTGCGATTGGCTGGCAACCAGTTCAGGGTGTACCCCGCCTCCTGCCCGACGATAGCTGGGATAGGCTCCAGCATTCCCGCGCTACTTAAAGAGCTGATGTAATATTCTGTTGGCAGTAACAATGAAATTGCTCAAAAGGGAAAAGAAAGTGATCTGTTCTTATCAGTTTAATATCTGATACGTCTCCTATCTGGGGACCAGATATTAAATTGATTTTTGGGACTGGGAGATGGAAAATGGGCTTGCTCCGTCCACTCCACGCATCGACCTGGTATCGCAGTACCTCCAGGAACGTGC
>NW_026902922.1:0-588 GCF_024500385.1 Phyllopteryx taeniolatus | reverse complement strand
TACTTCTTTCCTTTTCCTTTCGGCTGTGTCCGTTAGGGGTCGCCACAGCGCGGTCATCCTTATTCCATGGCAGAGTCCCTATCTCCTTGCATCCTCCTCTCGAACACACACTGCAGACAGCCATCATGTCTTCCTCACGACATCCATCAACCTCTCTGGGTCCTCTCTCGCTCTCTTGCCTGGCAGCTCCATCTCATCATCCTTTCTACCAATATACTCACTCTCTCTCCTCTGGATCGTGTCCAAACACCATTGGAGTCTGCTCTCATCCAAACTCTCGTCTCCAAAACCTCGAACCTTGGCCGGTCCTGCTGATGAGCTCATGCTATATTTAGATCCAACCTGGTCACTCGAGAGCGAACCTCAACATCTTTCATTTCCTTCCTCCCGCCACTCCAGCTCAGCCTTCCTGTTTTCTCTTCAGTGCCACTGTCTCGAATCCATACATCATGGCTGGCCTCACCACTGTTTTATAAACTTTGCCCTTCATCCTAGCAGAGACCTTCTGTCACATAACACACCTGACACCTTCCTCCACCCGTTCCAACCTGCTTGGACCCGTTTCTTCACTTCACCACACTCACCATT
>NW_026902921.1:0-589 GCF_024500385.1 Phyllopteryx taeniolatus | reverse complement strand
CTTTTAGGGTGCTGAATTTTCGACTCGAGGGCTAAGATTGAAAGAAACGATCGGTGGGCGAAATCCAGCTTTCAGGGAGGGCCACCCCGACGTCTCGTGGACGGTGTGGGGCCGAGCGGCGAGCGTCAATAGCACTGTACACGTTTCCGCGTCAAGTACGTAGCCTATAATTTCTAAATATAAAACATAGCGGACACCTGAGGAATGTGGCGCGACTTTTATGGGTGCTCTTAATTTCGAACTAGATGGGCTAGAGATATGATAGAAACAGATCGGTGGGAACCAGCTTCTCAGGGGAGGGCCACCCCCGAGTCTCTGGGGACTATGTGGGGCCGAGCGTGCGCCGATCTAAACATTCATTTTCGTGCTCAGTAGTAGGCCTTTATTGCCTAAATGTACACATGAGAGACATCTGTAGAATTTGGCGAGTACTTTTCAGGGTGCTTCAATTTGACCTCGTGGGCTAGATTTGAAAGGCAAACAAGCGGTGGAATCAGCTTACCGGGAGGCCTACGAGTCTCTGGACGTATTTTGGGGACCGAGCGGCGACCGTGCAAACATTCCATTTCGCTCCAGTAGTAGGCCTTTA
>NW_026902920.1:0-592 GCF_024500385.1 Phyllopteryx taeniolatus | reverse complement strand
GTCATGTACAATTTAGGCAATAAAGGCCTACTCCTGGAGCGAAACTTATGTTTGGACGGGCGCCGCTCGGCCCCACAACCGTCCAGAGACTCGGGGGTTGCCTCCGCTGAAAGGTGGATTCACACCTATCGAGTGTGTCGAACGTCAGCCACTGGCTCAAACTTAAGCACTCATAAGTCCTGCCAAATCACAAAGGTCGTCTGTGACAATTTAGCAATAAAGGCCTACTCCTGGAGCGAAACTTAATGTTTGGACGGGCGCCGCTCGGCCTCACAACCATCCAGAGACTCGGGGGTGGCCTCCCTGAAGCTGGATCCCACCGATTGTTTCTTTCAAATCTAGCCCACGAGTTCAAAATTAAGCACCCTAAAAGTCTCGCCAAATTCACAGAGGTCCTCATGTTACAATTTAGGCAATAAAGGCCTACTACTGGAGCGAAATTGAATGTTTAGACGGTCGCCGCTCGGCCCAAAACCGTCCAGAGACTCGGGGTAGGCCTCCCCTGAAAGCTGGATTCCCACCAATCGTTTGGTTTAAATCTTAGCCCACTAGTTTGAAAATACGCACCCTAAAAGTGGCACCAACTTCAGAG
>NW_026902919.1:0-593 GCF_024500385.1 Phyllopteryx taeniolatus | reverse complement strand
AGTATTTCAGTGTCGCTTCTGGCGAGCGCACATGCATCTGCAACGCAGCACAGCACACAGGGAAAACGTTCTCCTCTTGACTAAACAAGTAACACGAGAGGATGCCACGTTCCTGATGAAACAGTAAATGAAACAGCCGCAGCTCGGGTTCTGACTAGAACAAAGAGGTCAGAGAATATTTCTCCAATTCTAAAGTCTTTACACTGGCACCCAGTCAGCTTTAAAATAGATTTTAAAGTTCTGTTACTGGTCTATAAATCACTAAATGGTTGAAGTCCTGAATACACGAAAGAAATGCTAATCGGATATGTACTTCCTCATGAAGTACATCCTCTGCTGGGCCTTTTGGAGGATGGAGTTGATGTTGGGGTCCTGAGAGACTGTAATTTCCAGGAACATGAAGATCTCAACGGTTGACACAGGGCAGTTGGACAGTGTGAGGGGCAGCTGTGGCGAGGGATGCCTCCTGAAGTCAACGATCATCTCTCCAGTCCTGAGCGTGTTCAGCTCCAGGTTGTGTTGGCCACACCACAGCTCCAGCCGCTCCACTTCCTGTCGGTAAGCAGACTCGTCACCCTCTTTGATGTGGCAGA
>NW_026902918.1:0-594 GCF_024500385.1 Phyllopteryx taeniolatus | reverse complement strand
ATTGTTACATAAGGACCTCTCTGATTTGGTGCGACTTTTAGGGTGCTTAATTCGAACTAGTGGGTTAAGATTGAAACAAACGATCGGTGGGAATCCAGCTTTCATGGGAGGCCACCCCCGAGTCTCTGGACAGTTGTGGGGCCGAGCGGCGAGCGTCAAAGCACTCCGTTTCGCTCAAGTAGTAGCCTTTATTGACTAAATTGTCACATGACGACTTTGTGATTTTGGCAAGACCTTTGTGGTGCTTAAGTTTGAGCAGTGGGTGACGTTCGACACACTCGATAGGTGTGAATCCACCTTTCAGCGGAGGCACCCCCGAGTCTCTGGACGGTTGTGGGGCCGAGCGCGAGCGTCAAAGCAATCCATTTCACTCAAGTAGTTGGCCTTTATTGCCTAATTCTAACATGAGGACCCTGTGAATTTGGCGTGACGTTTATGGTGCTTAATTTCGAACTAGTGGGCTAAGATTTGAAAGAAACGATCGGTGGGAATCCAGCTTTCAGGGGAGGCCACCCCCGAGTCTCTGGACGAGTTGTGGAGCGAGAGCGGCGCCCGTCCAAACAATCAGTTTCGCTCCAGGAGTCGGCCTTTATT